>NC_079387.1:2315582-2540582 GCF_021018895.1 Seriola aureovittata | reverse complement strand
GGTGTTTTTGGGGCTGGACTGCAGCAAAGTTGGGGGAAGCTGTTGCACACGCCGGTGTGTGCGGTGTTTTTAAGGAGCTCGTCATGATGCTGCATAACAGAGTGAGAGGCACAGATTACTAAAGAGGCGAACATCCTTTCATCTCATCTGCAAAGCGCTTGAACCGCTTTTGGTATGCAAAATCAGAAGGGAAAATGTATGAGATTTTCTTGCAAAGAAAAAATGAACAGTTTATACAAACTGCACCTATATTGTATATCAGAACTACAGAATATCTATATATCTGTTGCAGAAACCTGACTAGATTTACCAGTCTACCTAAAAACCTGTTAAATTAGACAGTTTCAGCATCCCTTGCATTCTTTAGAAAGTTCCTCAGAGCAGTAAAACCATGACCTCCAGGCGTCATTTGGACGGCCCTGCCCTAACATGTCGATTGAAGAACGTGTGTTAACCTATATATATATATAGATATATGTACATAGACCAGTTCTGACCACCTGTCTCCACTCTGAGGTGCAGCTGCTGCCTCGGAGGCACGAAGGCCTCCACCTGGTCCTTCCTGGTTGTCGTAACGTGGCAAGACAAAGTGCTGCTCGGATGTGTTTAAGCTTGTAGAACTAGTGAAGGGCAGAGAGTGTGTTTGACTTTTGCATCTAAAGTATGAGGCGTGCGTGCGTGCGTGCGTGTGTGTGTGTGTGTGTGTGTGTGTGTGTGTGTGTGTGTGTTTATGTGTCGGTCCAAGGTCTTCTCCACTGTTGTCCTCTGCTCAGTGAGCTGCTGTCAGATCCCGTTTCTTTTTGTGTGCTAGAAAAAAAGTCTTTTTGGCTTCAAGCACAGCATGTGACCCCCCCCCCCCCCCAACACCCCCAACCCCAGTTTCACTACTGACATTGCCGCCAAGCCAGTGCAGTTCTAGAGGCTTGATCAGACCCTCCCCTCCCTTCACAATATGGTTTACTTTCCAGACATTATCTGCCCTCTGTCGGTAGACAGGGCGGATTGCCAAGTGGTGATGACACATATTCCAACATCCCTGGTTAATTTCTAGCCAGGGATGTGTTGCATGTTATCCCCCTCTTCCACCATGTTTTCTTACATTCTCTACTATTAATAAAGGCTGAATGGTTTAAAAAAAAAAGCAGCACAACAAACTTTATCTCTTTAGTTTTTAGTCTTATTTCTGTTTTTCTGCCTGACAACAGACAAAAATATGTTCCAAACAAACTTTACAATGATATATTTTACATTTCTCCTGAACAAATGTGCAGAATTGTGAAAATAAGACCTTCTTTTTGAGTGTATGTGTCTCGTCCCTGCCGGTTTTGGGAATGCATTATTATGCATTAGACTGCTCTCGACCTTCTTCAAACCGGTGCTACAGTCATATCACCGGTTTGTCTGCTCCTCTATGCCTTCTCAAGCTCATCTCGTCTCTCTTCTTCTTTAGATTAATTAAAGAGCCTCTTCCCTTGGCAGAGTTTGGCTCATTAGCCACACAGACCCTCTCTGTACTCTGTGCAAAGTGTGGAGGTGAAGAAAAAACGGCCTCCTTTCGGTTTCTATTTACATCTGTAAGGTTGCACTGAATAAACCCCCCCCCCCTCTTCGCTGTATAAAAGAGTTCAGGACTACATGTAGAGTCGTGATTAGAAAAAGACGAAGTGAATCACAGATGCAATTACTCACTGGCTCACATCAAGTGAAGTCAGCGGTGAAAAGATAAGGAGAAGCCACGAACGCTTAACGCCGAATCCGAAGTGGTTATCAACACACGGATGATGTGGAAGAATAGTTAAGGAGTGTGCAATATAAATCTCAGTTGCCGCTGAGTCAGAAGATCAGTTTAGTAACTGCAGCTGTTAATAAAAAAATTTAAAGTGTGTTTCTAGATGCTGTTTTCTTTTAGTTTTATTGTGAAATCTTCCCTTGTGCATCATCTATCAGAGCTTTTTGGCTGCGTCACCCCAGAATACCCTTCACCTTCACCACAGCTCCTCTTCTTTGATGTGTTAAACATGCATGTGTTGGTGTGTGTGCTGACCTGAGGGGTGCGCATGTGTATGTGTGTGTGTGTGTGTGTGTGTGTGGTGTGTGTGTGTGTGTGTGTGTGTGTGTGTGTGTGTGTGTGTCTGTTCGTCTGTGGGGAGATAGGGGCTGTCTGTGTGAATTATAGATGAGGACATGGGGGCGATGGCCAAGTTAAAAGGGAGGGAGCAGAGACCTCAGAGGAGAGGCTCTGCCAGATTTACTGGCCCGGACCCCCAGGTCGGACCAACACACACCACGAACGCAGTCTGAGCAAACCACTGCAGCTTCAGCAGCCATGTCATGACCTTAAATCATCCCATTCCCCGTTGTTAGTTTCCTTTTTATACACATCTGTCATTTTTATTTCAGTGAAATCAGTGTGGGTTTTTAGAAAAATGGGGCTTTATTTCACTTCAGTGTCCCATTAAGAACCCAAGTGACACTAAGGTGATTTAAAGTACAGTGGGATTTTTAAGTAACACAATCATACTTCCTTTTCTTTTCTTTTTTTAGCATTTGGCACCTGCTAGTTTTAGCATTAGCAACTAAGCCTTCAGGTGACATAATACAACTTCTGGCAGCCATGCTCAATGTCCTCAGGAAACTAGGACTATGTAACTACATAAAGCCTGTTTTAGGCCTTTTGTAGTGCTGGAAATTCCTGTTCGTGTCAGTATTGGGTGCTTTGCATAACTTTTAGTTAGCTACGGTCAAAAAAGACTGTACCAAAGACGAGACTGCGTCAGAAATCAAATGATCAAAAATCTATAGAATCATGATTCTAAAGACGAATGCTGGATTATGTCCGATAATGCTCTGCCGTGTGGTGATTTTTGACACTGTGGCCACAATCGGCGTTGCAGGTCACGTGACACGCACTGGCCCAAAAGGACTTTTCCCTTGCACAATCAACCAATCGGACGCCTTGAAATATAACCAGAGTTTGATCCAGTTTCCCGGCTTATTGGATTGTCATTTGTTTGTGGCTCGCTGTACATTACTGCTTCCTTTTCTGAGCTTACTTCCAGCTCTCCCTTTGGCCCTCAGTTATGGTGCCAGATGAGTTTTAAAGTGCCAAAATCAATTCAGAGCTTATGAAGAATTAAACAAATGCACCTACTCTTTCATAATGGGCTGACTGTTGCAACTCTGCATCTTAAAGGCTGTGCATGGTTGAGTGATGATTAGGATTTGGGTTAATTAAACTCCTTCGGTCGATGAGGCAGAATGAAGAGATTGGCAGTAATGCAGAAAGCGGCGCGGCAATAAAACCGAACCAGATAATTTAGAAAATGTCTTTCTGTCATTTCCCCTTTTATCTCCTGTGTTGGCTCATTCCAGCGACGAGGTTTATCAGGCCTTTTAGCACGGGGTCGAGATTAGGATTCATTTCCTGTTTGCCTCGTCTCTGATGATGAAGTCAAATCTGTGGATTAGGTCAGCTTCTGACCTCCTTCCCCTCCTTCCTCTATTGTTGACTCTTCCCTTCCTCCATTTCTGTTTGACCCATTTGGCCTTCGTCCTCCTGGGAGGAACGCGCAGGTCAGGATGAAAAACCCGTACGTCTACTGTGCTCCACCTTTTCCAGGGACTCGAGACAGATTGCTTGTTTGTTCAACCCTGTTTGTGCTTTCCATTAAATCCACCAACCAAGACGCGCTGGTTGGGTTGATGGCTGCCTTGGGTCACTGATAAGATTGTGGAGATGTCATATTATCAGCGTTGGGTCCTGTAAAAGCTGTAATGAATGACTTCGGAGATAAGATAATGGCAGATACTTTCTGTTGAGACAGGCTTTGGAAGGAACAGAGGCTGGTTGCATTTTCTACAGCTTCGCAGAGATGAAAATATAAAAACAGAGATCAAAAAGACCAGACATGTTTTCACTCATTAATCCACTATTCTCCCAATTAGAGTTGCATCAGTTGCAGAGATCACAAGTTCCTGTTATATATGTATATATTTATTATGAGTTTCTATCAGTCAGATTTAAAAGATTTAAAGAACTTTGTTGAGGAAGTATTTGTGTAAGAGAGAAGGGATCATTACTGTGACTGTTGAAAACATGTGGCTTTCTATTCCTGTCATGCTCCTGATATTTTTGGGCTGAGCGGTAACTATACTTCTCTCTCTCTCTCTCTCTCGCTCGTCGTCCTTTGCTTTTCCTGGCTTTAGCTTCTCTGGCTGGCCATGCAGCCTTCCCCCAGAAGAGACATTACTTCCTGTGTGACTGTAGTTTCCTTATTTTTTTTTTCTTTCTGCGCGTGTCTTACTATTTTCTTCCCTCTCCGCACTCCTTGCTTCCCTCAGAGAGTAATTTATGCCTTTGTCTCCTATCGATATGCAGTTGTTTAACAAATTAGAGAGAGAAAAAAAAAACCTTCATAAATGAGTGGAGGAACATAACAAATGCTCATCCTTCCTTTGAAGCTGTTTTGGGGGCTTTTGCTTTAATTTGTCACCTTTTCTATGAATGTAATTCATCAGCCCTTCAAATTAAAAGCTCATCCCAACAGTGGTTTTGCACAGTGTAGTCCACTTAAGGCAAACGGCATGTGTTTAGTTATTGCCAGCCTTTTTACAAAGAAATATGGAGTCATTGAATTGCCAAAAACAAATTATTAATATTGTTATTTTATTTTTTCATATTTTCTCTCCTCCCTTATGAATCCATATATTTTTATGTTATCATAACCATGAGGCATGATGACCAAAGCTACAAAAATAAGACCTAGGTTGTAGTAAACTGTAACGATCCTTTAATGGAAGACTAAAAATACTTTTCTTTCCTCCTCTGTGAATTCCCTTTCCCTCTCTTTTTCACTCCAAGCTTCTCTTCTCTAATAAATCAACCTCCTTCCTGTTTGGAGAATCCCTGTTCTGCGCTCTTTGCGTCCCTCTACTTCACCCTCTATCTCTTTTGTCTCTCCGTCCAACCGCCTGTTTTGGCGCCAGAACCCCCCGATGGTGCTTTCACACTGTTTTAATGTTAACAGGATGCTCTGTGTTCTCCCTCCTTACAGTCCCATAGCAGAACAAACGTGCAAATCTGTCTTTCTTCATGGCCGGCTTAAGCCTTAACTCATCCCCTGGCTCAGCCCCAGTGGACCAATCCAGGAATTTGACAAATCTTAAAAAACAGCTCACTAGTGGAGTCTGTCTAGTTGGCAAACTGAGGACACGTTCACTTGTAATCACTTGTTTGTGAGAAATAACCACTGTGATCACTTTTTAGATTATTATCATCTCTCCAGTTGCCTTGGGAACTCTTACTTTAAAGTTTCTCAGCTTTTCATTTTCTCTTAAGTTTGCAGTTTTAGTTCAGTAGAAGCGTCTGAACATGTTTCACCTGCAGTTTGGAACAATACGATACTTTGGCTTTTTTTAAATTAAATTCCCAGCATTTGCATATTATTAATTGAAAGATTAAAAGAAAATAACAAAAAAAAATCATACATTTGAGGGATATATGATAATACGAACAATGCTAGAGAATAATACAAGTCATTTTAATATAAAACAGCATTTCTAAAAATGACTCGACATAAAATGCATGACACAGCTCAATGAAAATGCAGCAATACGAAAGAGAAAAAGATGTGGAGTTAATGCACATGCACACACACACACACACCGCTGTTGTTTTTGGCTGTGCTGTTATGTACAGAACATCAGCAGCAGCTTAAAAGAGCTACAAGGCCTTCACTGAGGTTTGGATTCACGCTGCTGGCAGACTCCAGGTTACAGAGATAAGCCGCTGTGCGTATGCATGGCTGTGCTGAACATGAGGCCGAGATGACAAAAAAAAAGCCCCTTATTTGATTCTGGACTAGCTAGGCAGGATTGAGAGGTTCGGGTGTAGAGGTGTCGGTGAGTTAAATGGGCTCAGGCTTGTCTCATTTATATAACTTTTACTTCAGTGGTCTCCTAACATGGTTTCCCTCTCTCTTTTCTTGCATCCTTCACGCAGGTCTGAGCAGACTCTCGGCCCTCCTCCGTTTCACCCATCAGTGAAAGCAGCTCTTCAAGTCCGGTAAGCTAATGGAAAAAAAAAAAAACATGCATGTGAAGAGTCGACAGCTGTGCACTTGCTATGCGTCGGGACGCTCAGTACCTATTGTTACTACTAAATAAGCCAGTTGGTAAGATTTTAGGTTTATATAGTTGTGATTAAGGTTAATTTAAAACAGACACAGGGTTTTAATGTTGTAAATTTAATTACAAAGACTATTTAAAACCCATTAAAGTCCACTAATTCCTAATAATTAAAGGACTGATATTATAGACTCCATACTACTCCATCCTCTGGTCCCCATGAATGTCTGCACGGACCAATATTACCATCCACAGCGCCACTCTCTCTCAGCTAAAAACTCTGTATTGACTCAAACATTTTTTAGTCTCTTTTGCTTGAATACTTTGCTTTTCAAGTGCAATGCTTCCTCTCGCACCTAAATATCTTAAAGAATAACATGGAAGTCTGGCCTGCTGCCAGATGGTATACTACACCCCCCCCCCCCCCCCCCCACCCCCCCACCCCCCCCCACCCCCCATGACATTTCACACTCACTTTTCCCATGACTCATAGGGCCCGGGAGTCAGATCTAAGTGGCTGCACTCAGCCAGATGATTAGCTTGGCTGTTGGTGAATGTATAATAGAAGGGGAATTATGCTCACCAACATGTGGGAAGGGGTAAGAGGGCGATTGTTTGGGTTGATGTCATTCGAGATATTTTTGCCCGCCAAAAAAAAGGCCAGTCATTAAGTTGAAACTCCAGTCTCATGTTTTGAGCTCTCGCTGCTCAAATGTGTTTGAGTTACATGGCAGGAAGTGAAATGACAGAGCGAGAGGCTAAAAGTAGATTTGGTGGTAAATGTTGTTTTAGAGAAGTCCTCTGTTTGTGTGTTTGTGTGTGTGTGTGTGCGTGTCTATACTTAGCTCATGTTAACAATGTGTTTGCTCTCAGCCGGAGAATTTCTGGTTTGTGGATGCACTTGGGGTCGACAAGAGTGGGTGTGTTTGTTTGTGTGCGTGTGTGCGGGTTGATTTTATGCAGGGCGTGTGTGTGTAGGTGTGTATATAGGCGCGGGCTGGGAGCTGTCGTCAGTCATCATAATCTCCTCAGCCCATGAAGGATGCGTAAAAATGCAAGATGGCAGGGGAGGGAGGGACCGCTAAAGAGACAGACTGAGGGGAGATTTTTGTGGAGGAACGCAGCGGCGAGCTCGAAGCTGTGTGAAAATGTCACAGTGGCTGCTCTCGACATTCGCTACTCATGGTAACTACACATTTCCTCCCAACTAATGGCTGCCGCTGCTCCCTCAGACATGAAACATCATTTCAAGTGCTCCAAAAGGCACTGAGTGTTTTAGGGCTGCAATTATTTACAGTGACACTTACTCTGCGGATTGCCTAATTACTTCATTTATATTTTTCCAATAACTTTTTTCGTCTGAACAGTCATAGATATTCAATTTACGTTTATGTGCAAAAAGAAAGAGCAGAAAATGTTCATATTTGAGAAGCTGGAACAATCAAATGTTGGTATTCTTGCTTGAAATATGACTCAAACAGTTATTGATTATATAAACTGTTGCTTAATTACATTCCGTCAATTGCCAAATTAATCAATCTTTAAAATGTCTATATTTAATAATCTGTGCCGTCAATATAGTAAAATACATTTTATAAAAATAGAAATTGTCAAAATGTAACAATCTGAAGAAAACAAAATCAATCTTTGGAGTAACTTTCTGACATGGTGACGGGTCACAAGTAGTCATTTCTTTATTTTAGTTGTCATAATTAAAAAGAAGTCGGGAACTAATGTCTTATTGCCTTGGAATAAGCTGGTTCAATGGTTGACTCAGCTATTTTCATCTTATTTTGTGATGAAAGCATCATAGCATCTTTTTCTCTGCAGTAATGTTGGTCATAACTTCCATGGAATTAAGTCAGTGATACATTAGGTTTCCACCATCATCAGCACCAGCAGCATAAAGGCCCTAAAATGTCATCATCAGCCCAACCGACAACCATCTATCAGTGTATTGATGAATTTAAATGGCTCGGCTCCCATTTGTGTCAGTGCAGTTAGGGAGGACCCCCGGGGGCCGTGCCTGCAGGATCTGGTGACCTATTTCAGGATCCATAACATGGTCAAAGCCCGCTCTTCGCTGCCAGCATCCTCTCCTGACCGCCACCAGTGCCCCTCCCCCTCCCCCCGCCCGGGTATTGTGTCACCATGGGAACCGTGGGATGACATCAGCATGGGGCGGGGCCGATGCCTGCCTGGAAACATCTACTCTTCTGATGAGATCGGAGGCTGGGAGTAAAGAGGAGGAAGGCGATGAGAGGAGGGGATAAATCTGAGTGAGGATGCAGAGGAGACACAGCAGTCAGTTTGACTTCAATTCATCCTTAACTTGTCTGGAAGGGGGAACATTGGTTTACAGACTCTGTTTACTCTGGAACACTCACACAAAAAAAAAACATGCAGTAGCATCACTTAATTCAGTCAGTTTAAGACCAAATTTTATTTTATCTACTGTCAATTTCTGTCTCTAATCATGTTTCATGTTTTTCCAGTGGTGGGAAACCGGTCAACATACGTATGAACATCGATCACTACTGATGTTTTTGTGTAATGAACCTGCACTTGAGAAAAAAAAAAACTGCTGAGGTTTTTTTTTTTTACTGCCAGCTGATTGGATGTGGCACAGCGCAGCATCACGGTGTCATGGCAGTGAGAGAGATGATCTTATGGTCAGTGCCTGCAGTAGCTGACGTGTCTGTCAACAGCGTGCTTCGGTGCGTGTTTGAACTTCTAAATTTAAAATACAGAAGCGAGAAAGTGTCAGTGTGGAGTCTGGAGTGTACAATCCACACAACATGGGATTCAGTTGGGATCTAGTCACATACTGTTATCTCAGTGCACCTATAGCGCCTGTATTACGGTACTTAATCTGTAAGGAGTGGAACCAGCCCTGCACCTCATGTGAGCGGGGAGTGTATTTGTGTGTGTGCGCGCGCGCCCTGCTCGTCATGCTGCTGCTCACCATATATACACTGTTCATTCACACTTCACTGGCAGCGCTCATTATGCTTCAGACCCATACATGTATTGCTGAGTCAACGAAACATAATCCGCTCCTGAGGAGGAGGAGGAGGAGGAGGAGGAGGAGGAAGCCACTGGATTCTAGGTTGATTACAGGTCACGTCAACCTTAACTGTCCTACTTTCCTCCTCGGGACTCCTGTTCAGTGTGACACTTTCCCATCATGCACTGCAATGTACTAGCCTATATAGTGACTGTGTTTCTGACCCCATCTTAAATAATGTAGAAGATGAATGTTGATTTTTATATAACATGTTTTATACATGTTCCCATTTACATTTACCACTAAACAGACTTTCCAGTGTATTACAAAGTCACTCCCTTGAAGCCTAGAAATGCATCATGAAGAAGTCGGAGTTCAGTATTTGTCACAAAAACGCAACTGTGATTATTTTCGTTATTGATGATTCTACAGATTATTTTCTTGATGAATCATTTAAAAAGTTTCGCCTATAAAATGTCAGAAATGAGTGAAAACTGCCAGTCACAATTTCCCAACTTCGTCATCATCTCCCTCGATTTGTCCCACCAACAGTGCAGCCCTCAAATATATTCAATTTACCACTAAAACCAGCAAATATTCACATTTGACAAGTTAGAGCTGGTGAATTATGGGGCTTTTTGTCCTTTAAACAGTGAATTGATTATTAAGTTAATCAATTCAGCACTTAATCTTAAGAAGGAGGGACTAATATTTGAATGAAAATAAATATCGCTTTCACACCAGGCTAATATAAATCATGTTTACAAGTCCATTTCTTATCATATGATTGGCTTATTTGCAATGATATTGGAACTGTAGTCCATGTAAACATGCAGATAATTTGGCAGACGTATTAATTAGTTGTGGAGAATGCAAACCGGTGACCTTCTTATTGTCTTGCTGTCTCTAAAGCTGCTTATTTTCCTGGAAATCCCCCCTTAACTAATTAGTTTACCAAATATTCTCATTAAAGCCAATAGGACAGCCAAAATGCTATCACTGCGTGGGCAGAGGAGACAAAAGCTCGTTATTTTCAATCAGCGGAAGGTCATTGAAAACCGTAAATATATGTATGATTAGAACAGATATAAAATCAACTTAGGATATCTACAGCAACATGGCCTTGGATGGTAAAAGTAGGGATAATATTCTACTATAGCCAACTTAGGAGTGAGACCAAATGGATTTTAAGTGCAGGCATGAATGTTTTCAAACAGATACAAACACACATAGAAACACAGCAACACACTCAGGCGCTCACACAGAGGATTAAGGCCAGGTTGGCCTACTGAGACTGGCTGCCAGAGATTCCATCCTCCCTCCTAAATGGATGGTGACATTCCGATGTGAGCGGCGCTCCACGGAGGCGTGATGAGTGACCCAGATTGAGGAGGGGTGGGGGGGGGTGGTGGGGCGCAGACAGGGAGGGAAGTGAGGTTGGATTAGGGATGGGGTGTGGTGGTGTCGGTGGAAAAGAGGGATGCCGGGGCTGGTAGGTAGGGGGATGACGGCACTGAAAGACAAAATAAAGAGGGAAAGGAGAAAAGTCAAGCGAGCCTCAGGCCCGCTGCCACACCCTCTCTTCTTCTCTGGACGAGATCATGCTGGCAGGTTCAATCTAAGACATCAGTCCCGAGACGTGATGGGATTTGACAAGCCTTTTTTGACTCCTAGTGCTGTTGATTTAACCCTTTCAGGATTAGGACACTGTGATGGTTCTCATGCTGAGCACTTGCGGGCTAACTGCTATGTTTCTAGCCTTTTCTTAAAATGTAATACTCAGTCATTGTTTAACAGTTTGGGATTCTACAGAAGGGTTAATTACCTAATTTCTAATTTAATCATGCACATGCAAATTTTGACAGACATGCACTTCGCTGAAGTATTTCTTTTTGCTGCCCGTAAAGTATAAGCCAGCGCTCACATTATCATGTAATTTTAATCCTTAATTGAGTCCCTTACGTCTTAAACCCAAAAACGTCTAAATCTGCCAGTGCTGTAAGAATATTCCAGTTATTAATGCAAATAAAATAGTTTCTTATTTTTTCTTTTTGTGGCAAAAAGAAGGGGTTGACATGGGTAACAAGGGGAAAAAGGGGCGTTCACTGACATGTAATGGGCACATACAGTATACTGTATGTAAACCTTTTCCCTCAGGGTTTTACATATTGATTACATTGCAGTCTTAAGGTAAACCTTTTTTCAAGTATTTTTTTAATTTGGTTATTCATAAATCCTGTTTAGCAACCTGCTTTATTCTTTCCTGTTGACCTGAATACTTTTTCCACCATGTGGAAAACATCACAGGTGTCACTGGTTAAATCCAGCATTAGTGTCGGTGGTTTGGGTTGTTAAGGTTTATTATAGAGCTGAATAGGAGGTTGCTTTTATCTGTTTCACTTCTAAATGGCACCAGAGATCTGTTCCTGTGTGCAAGTAAATGCCACATGAGTCTATAACTAGGTTTTCCTCTCTCATAAAAGCAATATTTCGCTGTACTTTGTCAAATAGCCACAAGGTAAATTGCAGACAGACCCTACAGAGAGTATTAGTAAATTATTAGATTAGATCTTCAGATGAGAGAATAACTGCTGTGGGAAAAAAGCAGGAAAAACAAACAGAATGTTTTCCATCAGTGCAGAATGTCTTATTAAGTCCTGCTGCTTTATTTGGGTGTTGTTATGTCTAGAACGTGTTCGCTGCGCCGTTTATCCTCTTCTCTCTAACACAGCAAGACTGGTAAACAGCTACAAGGAAGCGATGAGAGAGGGCGATGTCGGATCACGTTAACCACACCAGGGTGACGGGGTGCGCCTGGAGAGCAAGGTCTGGAGGGTGAACGCACCAAGATGTCAGGAGTACAAACAACTGCTGAAATAGTTAGATAAAAGCCACGGTTTAATCTAAATGGTTAGAATAGTTATAGCCGAATGGACAAATTGTTGAAATAGATAGCTAGAAATAAGCTCAAAGTTATAGATAAACAGTTGAAATTGCCAGCAAAATGGATAAAAATTAATATGTTAAATCACATCAAGTCAAACGAAAACATTCGGTTAATAACAGCTGATGTTGTTGAAGTTCACCTTGCAGGGCTGTTGGTTTACATCCGACGAACAAAAGGCCGGAAACTACTGGTCTAATACACACCTGTGAAGTCATGCACAAGGCCTTAGACTCTTACACACCACCACCGGGTTTACACAGAGAACCAGAGAACATAGAAGATTGTGAAGGCAGTTTTAGCATTACAATTCTTCATCTAAACTTTTCATTTCTTTGGCATCTGACGGCATTGATTCTCAAGGTTTCTTATACAGCCACTGTAACGTGCCACCAATTGTACCGGCCATCCGTCAGCCACTTTACATTAAAAAAGGTCGTACTTCTTAGGATTTTACAGTCTGCTGGTAGACAAATATAAAAACAAGTCAAATAGTAAATGATTTATTTGCAGTATGTCTGGACCCCTGTGGTGTAATGCATCTGAATTTGTGAGGGAAAAGGTGTTTTTTCTTTTTCTTTCTCTGCAGTTAAGTGCCTTTCTATCAAATGAGAACACGGAGGATTTATGTAAGCAGCCCAGGTTTATGACATCCTTTGTAGGGGACACTGTGTGAAAGCCAAGTGCGGGGCGGCATAATATCGCCAAAACAGCAGCTGAAAGCAGGTCAATGCAATTCTAAACCACCATCAGCACAATCGGGGCTGTCAGCGCACCAGTTTTCTTCCTTAGCAACAGCTGGGACCAGACTCGCCTATGACTGAGCCCTGGGCTGAGATTTTTACTCTCAGACAGTTTGGCCCAGTATCTTTTGAGTGTCAGTAGGTCCTCCTCCTCCTCCTCCCTCTTCTCTTCCATCGTCTTTTTTTCTTCTTCTTCTTTTTTTTTTTTTCCTCTCCTCTCTGATCCTCACATCTTCCCACTGCAGCAGACATTAGCCCCGATCACTAAGAGCCTGTCGTCATGCAGCGCTGCAGGGAAGGAGAGGAGAGAGACTTAGAGAGGAATGAGGACGGGAGAGGAATAGGCTGAAAGAAAGAGGACAAAAAGTAAGAGACAAATAAGGAGGGGTAATCGGCTACTATTTCACGTTGGCTACCACCAGTACATTTCACATAATAATATCATATTGAGTTTAAATTTGAGTTTAAAAGGGAGAGAAGAGAATAAAAAAGCAAGACAAAGGACACGGTCAGAGTTGGTGGTGATAGAAAAGTTGCATGGTTTTTTGAGGAAAGGAAGGATCAGAAACCCGACAGAGGGAGGAAGAAGAAAGAGCCTCGCCGACAATTTGTTATGATGAAATTAACCGCAGCTGCTTGATGATAATGATGCTGTTTAGCTAAGCTGCAAGGCAAGGGGAGGGAGGGCCCCCCTGCTAATCGTGTTTAAAAAGCAACATTATGTGTCCCGTCTGAGGGGGAAATAGGGCCGCTTTTATGAGGCTACATGCTCGATTAGAATGGAGATGGTTTAGTAGTTCACACTTGATTGGGACAAACCTTTTTGTTATTGAAATTAATGGGAGAGAGCTTGTTGCGCTGCAGTGTGGTGCTAATAGGTGCTGCTGTTTGTGGTGTGTGTGTGTATGTGTGTATGTGTATGTGTGTGCGTATGGAGGACTTCTTTTTTTTTTTTTTGGCCTGAATGGGGCGAGCCTGTCAAACCCATCTGCTGGACCCCCTCAAGACCTGTTCTGGTTGCCATGGTAACAACCTCCTTGTCACTGGTGAATGGTTATTAAGGGTGTGTTTCACATGTTTTCTTTACACGTTACAATTTCGGGAGCTGCCTGCGGTCGTGCATGTCATCATTTTTGTTTTGGCGGGGGTTGATGTGTTTTGCCGTTCAGTTCATGTTTTAATTCAGAGAAGCTCACAGTGAGTGTGTGTGTGTGTGTGTGTGTGTGTGTGTGTGTGTGTGTGTGTGTGTGTGTGTGTGTGTTTAGCATGGGTGGGTATCGAATCTCAAACCTTGTCAGCTGCTGATATAAAACCAAAAGCACTGGCTGTCTGTGGGAACTCAACATGCACTGTAAAAGGGGAAAAACAGTCATGCAGATATGTTATCGGCCTCTCCCTCCTGTCTCAGCACGTGGATGCTGAGACAAAGACCGGTTAGAGAAGCAGTGTGGCTCCTGAACCCCTCTGGTGGCTGATTTGTGAACTTCACCCCTACAGGATGCACCATGTATCAGAGTCAGCTTAAATGCTTTAGAGGACTCCATCTTTTTGTTTTGTATTTTTGGCTCATCTCTTCTTATTGCCCTTCATCTCGATTTCTACTCACTTTCCCCGATCTTCTGCTTTCGGATGCCCGATACTCATCTTCCCCTTCTCTTCACCTCCTCCCAACAGGTGACCCATCCCCTCCCCGGTGTCCCAGCAGGCAGGCATGGCAGACGGTCGGCAGCCAGACGAGCACTGGGCCTCCAACGGCCAAGAGAACGGCGAGAATGGCTACTCCGCCTACAGCTCTGGCTACAGGGAGAATGGATACCACGGTGGCGCGGCTGCACATCCTGGAACGACAGGTAGGAAGGTGGACGCGGACGTGTGTTTGCAAGCGGTGCATGTGCATGCCTTACTGGGTCAGTGACATTGATTGGGCTGCCTGCACACACTGCCAGATGGCTGTGGGTAAATGTGATTGGTTCCACAGTGCCAGGAAAGAGAGATCAATTCCCAAAAGGCACTTGAACAGATCAAACTGTTTCACATTTGATTGAGTCGTGAACATGAACAATCTGCTGTAGAAGCACGACCAAAGACTGGAGGACATCGCCGTGGTCCCCAGAGACACTTGGTTATGGGTCTCTCGTGGGTTGAACTACTCGCATAATTAAGCTTCTGGACCTCTCCAGAAGTAGATCAGAAAGCTTCATGAATCTTGGTTTGGAAGCACTCCAGGCTTAGTGTGAAAACATTAATGTTTAATGTTTCTCTTGTAATAAAGCTATTTTAATTCATAGTGGAGGACATTTTAAGATGTTGCCTTCCAGGAACATGCCTGTTTTAAGGATTTTTAACAATTTACAATATGTCAGATTCAGATCAGAAAAACTCTAAATCATGATAAAAGTTACTAAATCTTACTAACACGTTAAAGCATAATATGCATTATATTAGGACCTGTTAATTTCACATAAAAATTCCAATATTCTGACTGATATATGTGCCAAGCGATGGAGTAAGCTTAAAGGAAAGATGGAGAGAAATGGGAAAGGTAGGAAAAGAAGTGGCAGTGGAGTGGAGTGGAGGAGGAATAAAGACAGACAGTCATGTTTTCTTTGTCTTTCGATTGTTTTATTGTCAAATCTGAATATTGAGCTGCCGTAATTTGACTCACAATCAGCACATGTGATGTTTTTCAACACTGTTTTCTACACCATCTGAGGTAAGTTGGTGCTCTATCTGTATTTATCTGCACTGGGGAGTAAGCAGAAAGCCCAACTGGCTACTAATAAAATCCCACAGGAGCCAATGGGATTTGAGCTCTGCATCGACAACTCATCAAACAAACACACACAAAGAGCATTGTTTGGACGTCAAAGGGGGGGGGGGGTGGCACCCACAGAGATAAGGTCAGCTTTGAGTTATTAGTTTTTCATTTCCTTCCTCCCATCCATGTCTTGTCTTCCCGGTGTGTCTATCTCTTCTCTCTCTCTCTCTCTCTCTCTCTCTGTCTCTCTAACTCTCTCTCCCTTCACAGTGGATGACTCAGCCAATTTGCCTCCCTCCCCTCCCCCCTCACCATCCGCTGAGCAGATTGGGCCCGTGGCACAAGGTACACACACTGATAACCACTCCCGACCATCCATCATGAGAGTGTGAATGATGGTGCGAGTGGCAAAAATCTCTCTTAAAAAAAAAAGAAAAAAAAAGACACCAAACACACAGTCGAGAGATCGGTCTCGAGACATGGCCGCCGCTCCTCCTCTTTCTTCTGGTCCCTTAGTGTTTAGTTTTAGGAGTCTCTGTTGCTTTGCATGTCAGCTGATTGTCTTATCACCTCTGAGGAGTCTGCAGCATGTGCCACGCTGTCCTGTCCAATTCGCCCTTTGGTTCCTTTTACCAATATTAGCCTCATATTAGTTTTCTATCCAGTACCGGTGGAGTCAACCCTGGATCCAAGAGCTAAACGGCAACACAAACATCTTTCCTCCCTTTAGGCAATAGCACATAACCTGCCACTGGAGCCCTTCATCTCATTAGTCTGCTTTCCCCTCTCAACATCTCCTCTGTTCTTTTTTTTTTTTTTCTTTCATTTTGTGTATTGATTTTCTCCAGGATTGGCTTTCAGCTCTTTACTCACAGAGAACAGTGCGGCCTGTTTTCTAATCATTTCATTTTTGCACGTGGCATGCAATCACCAAAATGTAGACTCATATTAGACCCACTGCATGGTTTAGGTGTTATTGTACATGAGATATATACGAAATCCTAAGAAAATTTTCCTCATACTTTTAATTTTCTATTAGATATTTTGAAAATAAAAGCCAGGTTAGTTGCATATATGTGAAGCTGTAACTCTTATTTCTAAACCTTAAAGTATCTTTTTTTTTTAATTCAAATTGTTCAATATTTATCTAGGCTAGAAGATGTGCTGATTGCATCCCATACATCTCCATCAGAGCTGAAAGTGTCATGCAACCCATGTAACCCCAGTTTTGTTGTCCTCCATGTGTCATCCATGTGTATCCCTTCCCTGCTCAAAGAAGATAAAATAGAGGTTCTCAGTCAACAGCAAGATGAGGAGGAGGCTCCAGAGGGGCCCAGCCGTTACCAAGAGGAAGTGACATATGAGCAGCCAGGAGACTTGCTCTTAAAGCAGGCAGATTATTTAACAGAGCCCCAGGCTTTGGGCTGCCAGCAAGCCCAGACACCTGAGGTCCTCAATGGAGGAAGTCATCAAGGTGAACACAGCCCGTCACAAAAAGGTGTGTGTGGTTTCATGGGGTTTTGTGCGTGTGCATACAGTTTGTGTGAGGGTACTGAGTAAATGTGAGTCTGTCCATTGCCTATTTTGCATGATCCTCTCGTGCTCTGTTCAGGGGCACACAGACTTTCTGCTCTTGACTTATAAATTGTGATGCAACTCAGGCTTTGCTGCCAACCTTCCTCTGGCTTTGTTGCCCTTAAATCCTTAAGCTTCTGCTTCAAAACCTGAAATTGCCATGTGCAAAATGATGTGACATAGCATTTTGATTTTGTGCTTTTTCATGCAAAACATAACCATTTGCTTTTCATTGGAGCGACATTAGAAAACCTGATCAACCATATTGTAGTTGATCATTTCTGCACTTTTGTATTGCCAGCTACATTGCAAATGCAAATATCACTGTCTAAACTGTCAAGCATTGTAGACTTAAGTGTTGCTAGAATTAGTTGTCTATATTTTCTATGTGGGTTTTGCTGGAATATTGTGTGCAAGAAAGTGTTTCTGAGTACACCCACGTGTATGGGTGCTTCATGAATCAGTCCTGAATGTATTTTAAGTCTGTTGTGTATCACTCGCTTTGAGTTTCAATGTTGTTTTCATTTCATCTCAAAGCAAAGGATAATCCTGTTTTCCTATTGTTACTAAGATCACACTTTGGACATTTTAATCCACCCTCATTGGACATATATCATCATCCTTATCTTAAAGGCTAATTGAATAAACTAAAAGTATTTTTCTTTTAATATTTTGACCATTGGGTTGACCATTTTCGTCAATCCTTGCGTATTGCAATAGGAATTCAACATATTTGTGTACATTTATTTCTTATCATCTAACATCATGCAACTCATTCCTTCATTCCAGTTCTGCACGCAATCTTAGGTGCTGTGATCCCCCCTGTGCTGTTGTGGCCTGCCACAAAATACACTGTGCTGTGTGTTTTGCTTGATGGAGAGCTACTGTATCTATGTGCAGAGGGCCTCAGCTTGACTGTATTGGCTAGCTTTTGTGGATGCTGCTAGCAAAGCTTTTAGCTAATATGATACAGCACGAAGTTGTACAGTGTCCTTCAAACTCACAGCCCAGCTGGAAGAATGTATCAGTAAGGCATCTTGTGAGTCCGCTATGAAAGAAGATGAACCTCAAGCGCCGTCGCTACATGGAAAGCAGGTGGCTGTTGAAAGAGCAACAGCTGAAGGAGCAGAACTCGCCCCGACCGAACCTCCTCCTCCCGCTGTGAAAGATAAAGATCGCTCTGACACCTCCTCAGTTGAGCTGGGTAACCAAGACAGAAAGGATGTAGTAGAAGAGTCTGTCGACAGCCACCTGCTTGTAGAGTCCAAAGCAAAAGAGGTGAAACAGTCTGCACAGGCAGAAGAGTCCTCAAAGGCTACGACAGAAGAAAAAGAGGGAACTGTCCCACCGAGCCAATCAGAAGCCCCTATGAGTGAAAGCAAGGGAAAAGTGGGGACGATTGCGGAGATAAATAAGGCAGATCAAGACAGTGGCGGTGACATTAGGTTGCATGAGACGCCACCGACTGGTATTCAAAAAGTCGACCAAAGACAAGAAACAGTCAAATCAAGTCCAGACCCTGCTACAGAGTTGAAATCCACATCGGAAACTTTTGTTCAACACGAGCCAGGAGCAACAACCTACTTTGAGACATCCTCAAAAAGCCATGAAGAAGAGTCAACGCAACCTCAGAGTTATTATGAACTCAGCACAGCATCAGAGACAAAGTTAAGTGGGGAAACTGAAAGCATTGCGCAGAAGCTAGAGGAACAACAGGAGAAGAAAGTCAAAACATGTCCTGGTAAGATGTCATTAGAACAGAGAAGCCTCTCCTTGAACATCACTGTTGGATCCTCAGTGGGACAGACAGTGAAGAAAGAGACGTCAAGGACCTTCTTGGACAGCTTGGGTCCAATCAGTGGAAGTTTTGATGAATCTGAGGTTTACCCTTCAACACCATCCGTGGAGAGCCATAAACCCACGTTTCCTCCAGCTGTCTCAATTACCCCAACTTCCACTGAATCAACTGAGGATATTCCTACCAAAGAAGATACGCCTCAACCTTCTGACAAGCACAGTTTTGAGCAAACAAGCAACCTCTCTGAGATGTTGGACTTGGCTGGATCCCTGCCACAGCCATCACTAGAGAGGAGGGAGGTTGACCACATGAGACGAAAGTCAGTGCCCGCTGATGTATCAGCTCTGGTGGGGAGTTCTTTGGCCAAGCTCGCCTTGGGAGATCAGACCTCCAGGGTGGTGGGTGGGGAAAGACAGCTGGAAGAAATGGGCTACTGTGTTTTCAGTGAGTACTCAGGGCCCATGCCTTCTCCTGCTGATGTACCCAGTCCTGGGGAGTCTCCCCACCAGCACTTCCCTTCTATGGAGGGTGAAGTTGAGGAAGAGCTTGGGGCCACAGAAGTTGACGATGTTCACAAGGGAATCCAACAACCAGATGAGAGAGGAACTGTACCTGACATATCTCAAAAAACAATAACTGAGAAGAAAGATGCACCAGTAAAGACTACCCTGATTCTTGAAAGAGCTGTGACAAGTGGAGTAAAACCTGATCGGCTAAGAATCCCAATCACTTCTTCAAAAGACAGACTGACTGAGTTTCGTTTGGAGAGTGGCCTGCCTGGTGACATAAAGATCCAAGCAATCCCTGAAGTGGACATTGAAAAAGACCCCTCCCGAGAGGCTTCTCCCATCCCACCAGACAATTCCTTTACTTTCACTCATACGGAAACTGGAATCAAGGCTCCCCCAACTCCCACCACCCCCAAGTCCCCAGATGATACACCCTCAGAAAGCCAAGACACTGGAGAGAAAGCTGGGGAAGATGTCTCACCAGAGGTCAAAGCAGAGAAAGATGTGAAGTGTGACAGCACTGATGATAAACAGCCAGGGTTAGACAAAGAAATGCTGACACCTGAACAGAAAGAATCAGAAAAAAGTGGAGAACCAGAATTGGCCAAAACAGACATACCCTCAGCATCATCTCAGTCTTTAGGAGAGAGCACAGAAATAGATGACAAGAATATTCAAAGTGACCATGGGAGACCTGAAAAATTAGAAGGAATAGAAAAATATGAGACCTCAAAAGCTGTTCAGGATTTAAGCACTGAAAAGCCCTTAGATGAGAAAGGTGCCCAAATCGAGTTACCGGAGGTGACTGTGGAAAAGGGTTCACCAAAGCCACACATATCCTCCCCAATCATCATTATACCTCAAGCACAAGTAGAAGAAGAAGTGGATGATGAGGATGATATTGAGATCGCTGAAGAGCCTCAAGAGATGATGGAGGAAGTGGAAGAGCCTGTTCTCCCCAAGACGGATCAAGCTGAGGTTGGAAAGGAAGAGCCAAAGAAAGTGGAGGTGAGGCTGATGGTAGGTGATCAGGTGTTGGAAGAAGATCCCAAGTCTGGAGCAGAGGAATGGAGCCATAGTGCCCAAAACAGTGACGATGGGGAACCTGCGACAGACAGTTCACACTTGTCTCCATGCTCTGACCAGGACCCACCACAGCCAACGGAGGATGGAAGTAGAGATCAAGGGATGGGGGAGGATAAACTAGCAGAAGACCCACAAATAAATAGAGAACAAGCTGAGAAACAAGGGGATGAGGAGGTAAAGAAAGACCAAACAGGAGAGGAGGAAGTGAGGGAAGTTGGTACTGATGAGATACATGAAAAAAAAGAGGAGAAAATGATGGAAGAAGAAGTTGAGGGGAAGAATAGGATGGTTGAGGAGGAGGAGCAGAAAGACATCGAGATTGGTCAGGAGGTGGAAGAGACTTCTGATGTGCTCTGCCAGACCAGTCAGACAGCTAACGATGAAACCACCATGGACGTCTCCATCCTAGATACAGAGAGTGGCTGTATGGACTCAAAAGGTATTACAGCTTGTAAAATGAATAAATCAATCAATTGTGAAAAAATAAAAAAATAAAGTTAATTTATACTTAATCTATTCTTCTTATATTAAAAACTAGCTAACACCAGAAATCTTGTTGCTAATAAATCTGTATGTGTCTTTTGTGATAAGGTAGTTCCTATCAATAAATGTGGAGAATTAGTCCTGTTTTGATCCTTCTCCACTGCAGATGATGACAAAAGTATTATGACTGAGCAAATCGAAGCCCTTCCTCACACCCAGAGTCCAACCAGTACACCTGTGGTGGTGGACAGACCCGCTAAACGGGCCCCTGGCAGAGGAAGGGGCAACTCTGGCACTACTGAGAGCAAACTGTCCCGCAAAGTACCCAGCCACCATCCAAGAGAGGAGATGAAGAAGAAAAAAGGTTTCAGTTCTGTATTCAAGAAGAAGTATTGTTTAGCTTAAAACAAATTGTTTACTTCATTTTTTAACAATGTACATTTGCATTGATACTTTTTTAAAACAGTAGCAGACTTAATAGATTTGTTGTACATTTAACTGAGGTATTGCATGTTGGTATAATCCTGTTTCTCCTTTTTGCCAGTAGGCATGAGGAGGGCTGACCAGAATAAGGTGTCAGCCCTCCAAAGTCGTTCTCCATCTCGAAAGAGTGTAGCCAAAGCGGCGGCCAGACATCCTAGGCCTGCTCTGCTTCACGGCTCTGCTAGACGCAAGGCCACAGGTGAACACTCTTCACCAGGAATCAGTGCCGTGGATAGAGAGAGCGAAACCAGATCTAACCATAGCACGGTATCTGGAACTGAGCACCCTATGCATAACTAAAATACCAATAATCCCAATTTCTTTTTAAAAGGTTACTCAAAGGTATTGCGAATTTTCTACCAAGATCATGTGGTTCTATTTGAGACAATACAAGAAAACAAATATTAGTTGGCATAATTGATGAGAAATAAACAAAACAACGTAACAGCTATTGACAATGTTGCCTCTCTCTATTGATGGCACTTTGAGAAAGTGAGCAGGTACAATGTAGCTGGCAAATATCATGTGCTGTTGACCCATTTTTAAAATGCCACATTTGCTCTGTTTTTCTCCACTGACATGTCACTGCACTTTTTGGTTTGGACTTTTGTTTTGTGGTTTCATTTTCTACCTGTCAAAAATGGTGCATTTACAGCTGTTAGGGTTCATATTCATGTTTTTTTTGGCTCGCTGATGCTGTAGTTTGTGAGTTGTATTTAATGATGGTGATGATGAGTGTACTGTTTTTTTTGTTTTTTTTTATGAGGAGCCTACTGTAGCTATTTTGGGTTTTACGGCTCACTTTTCTATGTTTGCTGGAAATGGCTTCAAAGTTCTGTGTGTTTGTGTGTGTGTGGTCAGTTGTGTGAAAAAGCTATGAATGTGAAGAGAGATGAAAAATATTGTAATGTGAGTTTTCTGATGCGTGATTATCTGATCTCTGTCCATTCAGAGTGCATAATGCATATATATATATATATGGATGTACTGTATATGTGTATGTTTGCGTGTGTTGTGTGAGCATACTTGTTCACACTCACAAATGTCTCCCCCTGCTGGTTTACACTGATTATTACAGTAGGACTCTTCTTGCTTCACAGGGATGGAAATCCATCAGCCCCTCAGTGTGGCCCACCAGTCCAGGGAGAGGACCACTGTAAGTATTATGATCTGTGACACACACACAATCACACGTGCATACACTCATAACGGCTGTGATTATCGTTCACATGGAGTTTTTTTTCCTTTATCTTTGTAAATGCATCTCATTTGATACCAGAGGGTAATTATTATTTTGCTCTTTTTTCAAAGTTTATGATTGCATCTAAATGTAAAAATTCAAGCATATCTTTACTGACTGTACATATATTATGTCAAGTTCACTGAAGTTGCATCATTTTAAGGAGTACTATATTCTGGCAAGCAGTTGTCGCATTAGTCTCTTGGTACATTTCACCACACAACTCTGTGTTGCATCACGGGGCCCGTTGTTTACACGAGAAACTCAATATTTTTTGTGCTTTTTCTTCTTTTCTGCATGTCT
The DNA here is from genome assembly GCF_021018895.1 of Seriola aureovittata. Lineage (NCBI taxonomy): Eukaryota > Metazoa > Chordata > Actinopteri > Carangiformes > Carangidae > Seriola > Seriola aureovittata. The sequence continues at coordinate 2,517,527 of NC_079387.1, read as the reverse complement.
GCATTCGTATCTTTTTTATTTCTCTGTGTGCATATTCCTTTTTATCTTGCATGCCTGCCTCTATCCCTGTCTGTTCCAGTCTCGACAGAGAAAGCCTGTGAGTAAAGAAATCAAATTACAGTTGGCGTGTACAGTGAGGTGTACATTTTACCGAACAAAAAAAACAAAAACAAAACACTCACAATGTGCAGTATGGTGACAGAGAGGCTCACCCGAATCATGTTTTCATCTAAATCAATCCCAACATTTTGACTCAAAACTCTGTCTTTTCCATAGTCAAGTCCTCTTCTTCCCTTTGTGTTGGAATTTCATCCTGTTTTATGTCTTTTAAAATATTAAAATCTCTGTCCTTCTAAGGGTCCAGATTGTCCACTCTTTAAAGAAAATCAAATAACCAGATGTGTATGTTGATCATTCAGTATCTTCATTCGTAATTCACCATAACAGGGTAACATTTTTCTAAAATAGAATAGCTAAAGATACTGTGATACAACTGAACATGCACTTTCATGTTCAATGTGTCTGTTCTTGAACTATAAATAAGCACATTTCATCTCTAGTCCGTCTCCATCTCACTTCTTCATTTCTCCATCTGTTTGTCACCTCTCTCTCTCCCCGCCTGCACATCCTCCACCTCTCCTGCATGTTTTCCTGCCTCTCATCACGGTCTTCGCTCCAGAGCCCCACACGGGCCGTTCTGTTAAAGATGGCAGTGCAGCGTCGGGGGTCCGATCACCATCCCCCCCGGCCCGGCTCTGCCTGTAGCCTTAAACGGAGCCCCCTGGTGGAGGCGGAGCTCAATGAGGCCCGCCCCTCCTCTGCGTGCTCCCGCCCGTCCCCTCTGCCAAAAAAATGGGCAGAGAAGGTAAAGTGAAAGGATAACGGGGACTGATAGGTAGCTGTGACCAATGTCCATCAACGCTGCATCTGATGAAGCCTGGGTATTGACTCCCCATGGTGTGTGTGTGTGTGTGTGTGTGTGTGTGGTGTGTGTGTGTGTGTGTGTGTGTGTGTGTGTGTTTGTGCGTGCGAATTCAGGAGAGAGCATACCGCAGCCCAGAGAAGAGGTCATCCCTCCCCAGGCCAGCCAAATCTCTGACTCGCCACATCCCTGCTGCTGAGCAAGAAGACAGCACCCCCACCAGGCCAACCTGTAAGAATACACACACATTAAAAAAAGAAAAACACACAGAAGCTTCTAGCTCGTTTGCCCTCCCTTTACACAGCAGATTGCCTCTTTATTGATCTTATTGACTCTCCGAACTCACTAACTTTGGATGATTTGATTACATATTAACTCACGCCGCCCTCCACGCCCTGCCCTGCTTCCTTGTCCTTTTGCCTCTCCTCTCTCTCAAAGCGTTCCGTACCGAGTCCAGAGCGGACAGCAGGTCTGGAAGAGCTGCTAGTATGGCAGGTAGACCACCCAGTAGCTCCTCATCATCGACATGTGACATCTAGTTGTTAGCACATAGTGTTTCTGTTTTTGTATTTTGATTTTGTTTATTAATTACACCAACATAGGTTATAGGAGTGAGCATCATCCATTGACAAAGAATTCATCCATTCATCTTGGTCACATCTTATTCTGAAAGGTTTCTGCAGGTTTTAAAATGATTTTATTTTTCAATCTCCGTGCAACATAATTCACCTTTTAATACACAACAGCATTGCAATATCCAAAGCATGCTTGATTAACAGTGCCTGCTCTGCTAGCTAATAAAAAAAAAAGTTTACAGTTTACAACAGATTTTTAACATGTGAGATTTTGCTTTGTTAAACCTGCAGTTACCTTATCAGAGAAGCAGGTGGGATCCATGACAACAGGTTGCTACATGTTGGTCTTATTCAAGGCATTGTTGGCTAAGATCCTATTGGTCCTGCACCAGTGTCCCAGCAACAAGCCTTCAGCATTAAATGAATTCAGCTGCCTGTGTGTGCTTTCACGCTCCTTGTCAAACACTCTTGTTTGACCTGGGTTGTTTGTTCTGTGGAAAACGTAGAGAAAATTTGATGTGAACAGAGCAGCTGAGAGTGTTATGTTATATATATCATCATCATCATCAGAACCAGATGAAGAACCAGTCCATCCGTCTCTATTTCTGTCTGTCTTCTCCCTCTTTCCTCTTTGTCTGGGGTCATTTTGTTCTTTCTTTCTTTTTTTGCCACATTCCAGGAAGGGTTTTTCTTATCCCTCCTTCCCTCCTCTCATCCTAATCCGACCTCTCCTATCTCCTAGGTACAGACTCGGCACGTTCTCGATCAGTGCGCAGCGGCGCCTCCACCCCTGGCTCCTCTGCCGTCACGCCCGGCACGCCCCCCAGCTACTCTTGCCGCACCCCGGGCTCGCGCACCCCCGGCAGCCACACGCCCAAGTCGTTCAGCGTCCTCCAGGAGAAGAAGGTGGCGGTGATCCGAACCCCGCCCAAGTCTCCATCCTCCGCCCAGCGGCAGCTGAAGGTTCTCAATCAGCCCCTGCCTGACCTGAAGAATGTAAAGTCCAAGATTGGCTCCACCTCCAATCTCAAACATCAGCCGAAAGGCGGGCAGGTAACGGGACTGTGCTCAGCAGTCATAGTGTTGATTCGGTTTTGGAATCACACTTGAGGCAAAACAGAATAAAAAAAACCTTGAGTTGCAAGAACTCAAGATCCAGTGGAGTTAAATCAGCACTTTTAAAATTAGATTTTAAAATTTGAACAATGCAATCCTTTTGTCTCTCTGTCAAAAAAATCTTGACACCACACAGAGAGGGATGAATTTAGATAGATGCACATAGATACATCATTTACTGAGATCATATTTAATGGTTCTGATTTTCAATTTTGAAGCATTTACCTACTTCTGCCACTAGATGGCAGAGAAGCATAAAGTTATATTGTACACACATTGCATTTCACTTCTAGCAATATAATTACTACAAATTATTTCTCTTTTATAAAGCTATTGATTCAATGTGCCGATAAAAGACAGATGCAAGAAATGGTGACATTGAAAACAAAACTGAAAGGTTATTTACTCATGTATTTAACAGGTCTCTAAAAACAGACAGAAAGTGGGAGTTTAAACAGTGGTTTTCTCTTGTGTTTTTCTTACCTTCCTTCCTCTTCTCTGTCTCCTTTTTCACTCTCCGAGTTGTAAAAATGTCATGAAATGCTCAAATATCTCTCTTCACATCTTCACTATCACTATCACTGTCTGGCCTGCCTCTAAACCCCCTGCCGCGCCGTCACTGTCTGTCTGCTTCCCCGCGACTGTCCTCTGCCCTCTCTCCCTGTCCGCTGTCATCTCCGTCAGTCTGGATGAACCGTCATCGGCTGCCTCTGGCCTCCTCCCCTGACTGTCTCTTTGTCTCTCTTCTCCTCACCTTTTCCCAAATTTCTCTCTACTGAAGAAGCTTCAGCCGTACCACACACGTCCCGTGTTGGTCTTTTCTAAAATAATGAGGTTTTAAACAGCTATCCTCCTAAGAGTATTCCAAGAATACCTCCAAGGAGCAGTCAACCTGCAGAATCGTCCGCCGTGGGGAGCTGTTTTCGTCATTACCATTGCAAGAGTTTCCCTCTGGCTCTGACTATTAATAACTGCAAGCAGGAATTACTTATTGAGAACTTTTATGAAGGACACAGCATATAATAAAATATATCACATATATATATAAATATATCGTTTGGTAGGTCCCCAAAAAGAGCCAGATTTACTCGTCTGCCTCTGTTGAACCGACGACAGATGCCTGATAAAAATTTTAAGATTCGAGGTGGCCAAGCTGTTAGAGAAAGAATCTTTTTCCCTTTTCTCCCAAATGAAAATGAAATAAAGCACGGGTTGCATGCACTCGAACTCTTATTCCCCTCATCTTTGTTTATGGGCTGTTACGGATGTGTGGTCGAGTGCAATGTAATAGACTGCAGCTTTTTTTCCATCACGTAGCCAAGGCAGCAGACAGTCTTAATGTTCCCGGAGTATTACAGAGGTGAGACTTTTCATTAACCCCTGTGAAATATGGAGACGGAGGCGATGTATTGTCACTTTGCCAGCTCTCCTTTCGTCTTCGGGGAGAAATGTGACATAGGCGCAGTCATTTTTAATGAAGCTGGATGATGCACGTCTTGGAGAGAAGCAGCACAGCAGGTTTTGTGCAGCACAGTCTGTGTCAGAATAAAGATTTGATGTTGAAGTAGATTTTTTTTTTATGTTAAAATGACATTGGAAAACATTTTAATTCATATTTATAATTATATAATGTCTCAATTTCATTTTATTTTGATATTTGACATTGAAGACTTTTTCAGATGATATTTTTCTTTCCCTCAAAGAAGCATTGATTGTGCACAGAAATACTGTTGGTGTGAAAATGAGACTTGAGCATCAGTGCTTTGGTGATATTTCGTTTGGAGCTGTCGATCGGCCCCGCTGCTTTGTCATTGGTTGACCTTGCAGATGTCTGTGCCGCAACAGCTGTAGAAGGGGACAGCATAGTGTGGTAACTGCAACATAAAAAGAAAGCAAAGAAGGGGAGAGAAAAAAAGTATTAAAATGGATAGCAAGGGCTGTGTGTGTCCCTGTGTGTGTGTGCAGGTTTTAGGTTCAGAGGAAGAGCTGTCAGGAGAATCCAGGTCAGGGGCAGACAGAGGCTTGTTGTCAGGGCTCGTGTGTGTTTTCCCAGAACCCCTCTCTCTTTTCTTTTACCTTCTGTTTGTGTTCACTTAGGCATTTTTATATTTTTGATTCTACAAGATAACACACATTGGTGCACAAGGCAGAAATATTTTCATTGGTTATGTCAAACCGTGATTTATGAACATCAGCAAGGTTTTATATATCTGTATTTGATTGTCGGTTTACTTAAATTTGTAGGTTTGGGCTTGATAATATTAATTACCCGATTGGTTACCTTTTGAATTTTTCATTGAGCACAAGTCTAAAGATTATTCGTCTAGACAAAGTGTTTCTGCGATTCTCCCTGACGAGGTTTAACTTGGCCAATTCGATTATTTCTGCCTCCCAATCACCACTGGAAAAACAAGAGAACAGTTTTGCCACTGGACTTTCCCTGCATTTGTCGTGCATTTGAACAAACACAGCTCGCAGTGTCTGTGGGTGGGAAGCCGGTGAGGGATCGGGTCTTTATTTGTGTTATAGCGACTCCTGCAGAGCTCTGCACAAAAGCACGAAGAAAAGTACTGTAAAATGTAAATACATGTTCAGTGTAAATGCATGTGAAGACACATTGATCACCCATCGCACACTTGGCTTCAACGAGGCACATATAGTGTTTTTTTTTTTTTATTATTCGATTTTGTTTTAGGTTCACATTTTAAGCGAGAAGCTGGACTTCCGTCATGTTCAGTCAAAGTGCGGCTCCAAGGATAATCTGAAGCACACGCCCAAAGGAGGCAATGTATGTACGCCTTTTCTCTTTTCTTTCTCTTTCTCTTCTCTCTCGTTTTCTCTTTCTCCCTTTCAGCTGCTGTAGCGCTCTCTCATGCTACTTTTATCTGTTCATCTGTCGGCCCATCTGTTTGTCTGTCAAGCAAAACAAGGCTTTATTTCCAAAGTGCAATGAATCCGAGTTACTTCTGTGTCAACAGAGAAGTAAAGTTCCCTTCCCCCCTTGGAAGTGATTTTTTTGTTTGTTTTTATTTTGTGATTTTACGTCTTCAATACTTGTACAAATAATGGATGTTGCACTTGGGAATTAACTCTTTAAAAAAAAATATGCTTCAGGGTGCTATAACAACTCTGTTTAAAAGAGGAACAAAGTTCAGGGCTCCACAGATTACAGCATTACAAGTGCAGCATCTGCTCGCTGATACCTGCTTTTATCCCTGCAGAAAAATTCAACTTTCTCAATAAAAAGCTCCAGTTTGTTTCCTGTGGTCTAGATAAGCTGAAATTTGAATGCTAAAGTGAGCTCCGACAGATTGATCGGTGGTGGATTTAAAATTGGGACACTTTTACAGGATTATTTTGGGGCGGGATGGGACGGGACGAGGGGGGGGGGGGTGCCTTTTTTAAGCTCCCCCCTCCCCTCCTCCTGCTTTAGAAAACCCTCAGTGTTGCCTGTTTGTTTGTGTAAAAAAAAAAAAAAAAAAAAAAAAAAGTCACCCTGTCATTCCCAGGTCATGATTCCAAGTGTTAAACTGGATTTTAGCCACGTTCAGTCTAAATGTGGCTCCCTGGACAAACTCCAGCACACAGCAGGCGGGGGAAACGTGAGTGACTCCGCAGAAAAGCACATACACACACACATTCAAAAGCATCTCTCCAAGTCCTCTCATTCTAATAAACTAAACACATTTAGCCATGAACGTGTCTGTGAACTGTAGCCGTGGAGTGTCGTCATCTTTATCAACTGTGTTTTGTGCCCCAGAAGCAAATATATTCAATTTTCTACTTTCATTTGCACCAAAAATATATATTTTTTTTTATTTGCCTGGGCCACAACATGCAGTATCTCTGCAGAGTGTATAAAATCTTAACATAAACACCTCTCTACAGCATGCAGGGTTGTCACCGTATCTTTTTAACAGTGTTTGTAGACGCACTAATTCATATCACCCATGGACAATAAAGTTTAATTGAAGCATCTGCTCCCTGTAGCATCATGTAGTGCCCGCGTTCTGTGTTTGCTTGCTGTCTGTGTTGTCGCTGCTTGCTATTCATGTTAACCCTCTCCGGGGAGCCGACGTCGACGATGTCTCATCAGCATTGCTCGACCTAATCCGTCTCCATTCGTTCTTCGTGTTGTGTCATCCTGTAGCTGATTTGCAACTTTTCCATACCGACTTTTGGCTTTGCATCACAAAACATATCGCATCGTCTTCCTCTTCATTTCACGTCTGTTACTTTGTTTAGGTTCCATCTCTACAAGGTGTGTGTGTAGCGTCTAGCTTCCCTCACTGTCTTTTTCTTGTAAACTTGGATTTAATGTACAGTGCTGCCCACAGATCCAAATCCAAACCAAGAAGATCGACTTGAGCCACGTCACTGCCAAGTGCGGCTCTATGTCCAACATCCACCACAAGCCAGGTACCATAAAGGGCTGCTTTTTAATGACCCTTGTGTATACACAATATTTAATGTGCCACTTTGTGTAAGGAGCTGCTCTTTATCAGTGCAGCATATAATGTCTGAAGTTAATATGTAGAGATAATAAGATTACAAAGATCTAACATCCAAACATAACAAACTTAAAAGCTCATTTAGTTTAGATTATCTTGCAGAGTTTATACATGTACATTTCTGCTGTTTGGTCTCAATTTAACTATTTTATATGTGATTTTACATACCTGTGCCATGTTTTAATATGTCAGTATAGGATTTCAGCCATATTCCCTGCCTTATATGATACCGTATGTACAGAATTAATCAAATCAAACATGGTACCAACTCAAACATGTGTACTGAATTGCACAGACTGAGTCTTTGCCCTGAGCGTAGCTAGGGAGAAGTGATGCAGCACAGGTTTATTTCTTTTCCTCTCCTTCTTGCTGTCCTGCTCCCAGGGGGAGGCCACGTGCGTATTGAGAATCAGAAGCTGGACTTTAAAGAAAAGGCCCATGCCAAGGTCGGCTCCCTGGACAACACCGCCCACATTCCTGGAGGGGGCAATGTTATGGTAAAAAGAAGCACGCAAATATCTTGTGCACACGATGTCTCTGTCCTTCCCAAGAGAAAATAACCTTGACCTAAAGTCTCTTGTCCGTACCCGCTAGATTGAGAGCCACAAGCTGAGCTTCCGGGAATCAGCCAAAGCCCGAGTGGACCACGGCGCTGAAATCGTCGTCACCCACTCCCCCGGGGTCGAGACAGGAGGCACTTCCCCTCGCCTGTCCTCCGCCGGCAGCATCAATCTCCTGGAGTCACCACAGCTCTCCACGCTGGCCCAGGATGTCACCGCCGCTCTGGCCAAGCAGGGCTTATGAGCCGGCTGCCTCCGCTTCGGAGACCCCTCCGAAAAAGAAAGAAAAAAAAAAAATCCACACCATTACTCCTCTTCCCATCGGTCTCATTCACTGATAAGCATCCAGTGTTCTCCCATGGTTCCTCACTGCAACATGACCCCCCCCCGCCCCCCCCCCCCCCCCCCACACACACACACACACACACACACTTGACCCCATAGGTTCTGCTGTTGTAGTTGATTGACTGTCTTGTCCATCAACACCCCTTCCACCCTTTCCCGTGGGATTTTAAAAAACTGAATTCTAAGATTATCCGTCATTCACCCCCTTTAAAAGGGACACGCCCAGTCAATCTTAATTTTGTTTTTCCATTCATTTTTGTTCACTCGAAATATGGACTTTTCTGTTTTGTTTCAGATAGGCCTAATACGAAGGTTTGACTGGATGTGTTTGTCTAAGAACGCGTTGATGGTTTTATGATTGTACAGTGATATTTTTAGCGTGAAAAGCATCACTACATTCCACTTGTATGGGGATAAACTTTAAGGTGAACTCATGCATAACGTCCATTCAGAATTTATATGGTACTGAATGCAAGATATAGCTACTAGATACTAGACGGTAGTCTTAAAGATACATCTGTGTGTGAGAGACATAACTTAAAGAAACATGGCGTGTAACTGTACCTGCAAAAGAATGGTTGATGAGCATGTCTGATAAAATGTGACATTTTAAGTCAAACAACATGAATTTTTGTTTGTTCGTTGGTTGGATTTTAAACTTATGATTTTCCTGATATGTGCTGAATTGTTGGACAAATTGTGTTCTCTTGCTATGTTTTCTTTTTATATATGTCACTGTAGTGGAAGTTGTTCCAGTTTTGTATGTTCCCTGTGGCTGCACTGGCTTATTAGCACTTAAATGTTGATAACCATTGCAGTTATGTTGAGTCAAGTGCTAAAAGGCTAGCTTTCCAATAGATTTCTCTTCTGTTCTCTTTTCTTCAAACCAATGGGCTGCTCTTTGTTTGGTTTTACATTAGCGCTGTGGTTTTATTAGGCTACATCAACGCTGTTATGCTGGCATGGCAAATGAATTATAAATAAATTAGATCTATTTGGAGAAATCTTAAACTTGTCAGTGCGAGTGTAAATGGCCAGGGTGCATCCTAGTGTCTAAACTTCAAGGTCAGATCCCTAAAAAGCCTCTCACGCTCCTGTGACTTTTCTCCTTTTGGCAGAGAGGGGGTCGTACAACGTATCTGAATGGACAAAGGGCCCGAAGTTTGTTTTAAAAAAAAAAAAAGAAAAAAGAAGAAGAAGTGGAAAGTAAGAAGCTTTATATGAAAACATTCCATTTGAAAGAGCAGCTACTTGGCCCTTTTGTGCGATTGAACCGGTAACTTTAGAGGAAATGAAAGAAGAAACTGAAAAAGACCCTCAACTTGCAGCTGTTAGGATTCATTAAAAAAAAAAGAGTAAAAAACAGAACAGTTCTAACATATTCTCTGCTCACCATTGTGAAATTACTCTACCCCCCACCCTCACCCCCCCTCTCTTCTTCTCCTCCCCAATGTCAGCTGCCCCTCCAGTGTTCTTCTGTGCTTCCTATATTCTTGCTCCCGTGCTCCCCAGCCCCTCTTTGCCTGTGTAAGTGTATTTAAAAGACCATGTAGATGTGTGCACACTCTCCAATGTTTGAGACGTACTGATGACAAATGCTCCTACAGGATGATGATGACAACAGAAATAAAGAAAATAAAAAGTGGTTCTCTCTAGTTTTTATTTTTTTATGTATATGTATAAGTGAATAGGGACAATATGTTAATGTGCATGGCTGGTGTCTATACTGATATATTGGAGACTTTTATTGTGAAAAACTGCCAGTGGCAACCTCATGAAATTTACTGGTTCCTACCAAGAAAGTCTGCTACATAACCGACCTTAAAACCCCTTTTTTTCATTTCTAAGTAAGTAGAATTGTAGTAGCCTACTTATGTATAGTGGTGGCTGTATCCAGTGGTGGATGATAACTTTATTTAAAGGGTTTTTACACCTATTTTAAAGCCTAGTTTGCTTGTCACAGCTCCTACTCATCATGTAAAAGCAGCTGTATAATGTTTTCAGGGGTTTCCAGAAGCAGCTTTTCAAAGTCTCAAAAAATAACCTTAGCAAAATCATAATAATAATTCTACTCCAATATTTACCCCGGTACATACATACATCTGTCTATTTTTTTTTTTGCAGATAAAGACTTTAGGCTACATACAAAACATATGATCAGCTTATAAAATATGATGCATTACTACAGATTAAATGAATGAAAGGAGCAATATGCCGAATGATTATTTTTCATTTTGATAATCGAAGTACCTTTTGTAGTCAATACTTTCCCTTGTGCAGAATGCATGCACTTATGCAGAACCTGCATTATGTGCAATATTTTATAGTGTTGTATTGCTATACTTATTTCAGAAAACAAGACTGAATACTTCCTCCAACACAATTCTTTCATAGGCCACTACATAGATTGTCCACCTGGGTTATTAAACAACCTGTTGACATTCAAATGGGGGGTAGGGGATGTTAACCCTCGTGTGAATGCACCATTCAGGTGCAAATCAGCAGCAATTTTTTTATTATTATTTTTTTTTATCCATATGTGCAGTGTATGTGTGCCCTCTCCCATAACGAAGCACAGCAGCTGACACGGAAAAAACATCTGGCTCAGCTGCACACTGCGTCTTTAAGCTCCGCCGCCGACAAATTAGCACGCCGATCAACTGTCACTGTCCGGTGAGGGAGGTGCTGAAATCAGAGCGCTCTCTCCTTCTCCGTCTCCCCCACCCTCCACCCCCCACCCTTGCTCTCTCTCTCTCTCTCTCTCTCTTTCTCTCTCTCTCTCTCTCTCTCTCCCGTTCTCTCTCTCTCTCTCTCTCTATTGCCGCCGACCGACCGATACTTGCAGCCATTTTACGCAGGACGAACCCAATCATGTCGTGAGGGGAAGCTCGCTGGTCACCTGGGCAGAGCCAGCAGCCCGGTCCGGTGGTCGCACGCAGGCGGGCGGGCAAGCAGGCAGGCAGGTCCGGCCAAAATGGTGAAGAGGAAAAGCCTGGACGAAAATGAGCCGGAGTGCGGGAAGGGTATACCGTTCCCCATCCAGACCTTCCTATGGAGGCAAACCAGGTTAGTGTGGGCTTCAGTGGAAATTGATAACAGGTGTGTGCCAGTGCCCGAAAATAAGGAGGATCAAGGATCTGACAGCTGCCGTGGCAAAGTCTCAGCCTGACACATGAGAAGAAAACCCGCATTTTTGTTGTGATTGGCGTCAAAATAGATGTATTGGCTTAATATGCTTCAACCCGTGAATGGGAAACCGTGTCACTGAGTGTATCAGTTCACCGGTTTCACTGAATGTTATAAATGGAGGAGGGTGGGCTGCATGTTTTTTTTTTTTTTTTTTGCAAGGTGTTCACTGTGAATGCATACGGATGCAGATCGTATGATGTCACACCTGTGAAGCAAATTTTCAATGGAAAGTTGGCCAAATAGATAGACTGGTATGTGGACTAGCTGCAGTGAAATGACTGTCATGTTGGTGTAAAATGGCATGTACAGTATGCTTTGTTGTTTAAAAAATATTATCTGACATTTGCGATTTCATAGTGTCATTTTGTTTCAATCTAATCTGAGCATGTTTCCATTGTTTTTATTTTATTTTTTTCAGTGCATTTCTGCGTCCAAAGTTGGGAAAACAGTATGAAGCATCTTGTGTGGTAAGTCATTTCATAATGCCATGTGTGTGGTGATGGGAAAATAATCGCTCCCTTCCCAGTAATCTGTTTTTACCTTAATGCACCTGCAGATCAAGTGGGCTCTTTATTTTGCATTTAACAAATTAGTTTTTGCCCTTGCTTCCTCCTATTACCCAGGAGCCAGACCTTTGGAAACTCATATCCATAATGACACTTTTCCAGATCCCTTTGGATCCAAACAGAGCTGCCAGTGTCTCTCCCACAGGCATTGCCTTGCTTGAGGCCATGTGGGACATTTAGATAGTCAAAGAAAAAGGCTTTAGTCCCTGGCTGATGTCTTTTTTTTCTTCCTCTCCCTGGCTGCCTCCCCAGTCCTTTGAGCGGGTGCTGGTGGAGAATAAGCTCCATGGGCTGTCACCGGCCCTGTCAGAGGCCATCCAGAGTATCTCGCGCTGGGAGCTCGTCCAAGCAGCCCTGCCTCATGTACTCCACTGCACCTCCATCCTGCTGTCTAACAGGAACAAGCTGGGTGAGGACACGCAGGACACACATTACCACCACTGTAGTCATTGAGTTGACAGCCTCATCCAGGTTATCCTCATTCAACAAAACACGGAACGGATGTTCTTTCAGTTACAGGACAGCCTGACTTTAAAGTACATCGCAGTTCTCAATTATGGGAATACAAAGAACAAAATATGTTTATTTGAATTGCATGTATTCTTTTTCTGAATCATGTGAGCATCTAAATCCTCATAAAAAGCAATTTGAGGACATTCAGATTCAATGACTATCTAAGGTGCCTAAATATATATACAGCATTAAAAAGACGAGAAAAAAATATTCCTTGGTCTTTTACTATTGATAAAAGGGCCTCAACTGTTGACTATTTTCATTATTTATTAATCTGCTGATTATATTGTGTTTGATCAATTCATTTTCTGGTCCAAAATAATGAAAAGTGATCCACATAATTTCCTAAAGCCCAAGGTGATATCTTCAAATTGCTTGTTTTGTCTCATCAACAGTCTAAAACCAAAAGGATAATCAGCTTATTTTCATATAAGACAAAGAAAAGCAAATATACTTAAACTGAAGTGAAGAATCACCACAACTGATGATAAAGAGTGTCATAAACATCCAGTAATATGCCAAAATCCACCCACACAAACACTAGAGCTTCATGTTGCCGATTCATCACCTCACTAAGCAGCGTTCAACATTAACCCCATGACCTCTGACCTCCGACAGGCCACCAGGACAAGCTGGGCGTGGCCGAGACTAAGCTGCTCCACACTCTGCACTGGATGCTGCTGGAGGCTGCCCAGGAGTGCAACCATGAGCCAAGCCTGGGCCACGGCTGGTCCGGGGGCAGCAGCAGCAGTGCCTTCCTCCAGCCCGTGGGAAACCAGGGCTCGTCACCTGGGGCTCCCGGCTCCTGCTCCGGCTCGGCCCTAGGGGGGTCAGGGCCCCAGCACAGTGGTTCCCTGCTGGAGGACGATGAGCATACTCGTACCAAGCTGTTCCACAAGAGCATGGCCACCGTGGAGCTGTTTGTGTTCCTTTTTGCTCCGCTTATTCATCGGATAAAGGTCTGTTGCTTGTCAAATAAATGTGTGCAGCCTTGGAGTAAACTCTTATAACAGCATACCAAAATAGTTCACTAACTGCCATTGTTACTGTACAGGTTTAGTCTTTTCTATCATACAAAAAATGACTGTCTTAGGGAGATTGTACATAGTTGTCATTTTTTGAATTTTTTTTAGCAGCAGTCACATTCAGCTTCATTGTAAAATTGTTAACATCTCCACTGGCCTTCATACTAGAAGCTCATATCGAACCCTCTGAAACACAAATACTCAGGGTCACCTCATGACTATTGATCTGTGTGTACAAACGGATACAAGAGTCACGTTACAGCACCCTGGGGACTGCACTGTTTCCCAACTGAACAATGAATTACTGAATCTTGTGAATGATCATACCATGACCACGGTTCTCTTTCAAAAAATCCATCAACATGATAATACTGAAACATTTCAAGTCATGCATTTTGATGATTAAATCATGCTTTGGGTGTGCAAAACTGCTTCCTCTATAAATGAGATTCTAAATATGTCACTTGTTTTTTTTTGTTTTGTTTTTAAGGAGTCAGATCTGACCTTCCGATTGGCCAGCGGCCTGGTAATATGGCAGCCAATGTGGGAGCACCGCCAGCCTGACATCCCTGCCTTTACTGCACTCATCAAACCTGTGAGAAATATTGTGACAGGTGAAAAAAAATTCCTCATATATACAGTATATATACACATCTCTATAAAAAGTATATTTATTTTTTATTTTCTCATAATTAAGACATGTAATCTGTTATGCCTGTCTCAACAGCTAAGAGGAATTCCCCAGTCAACAACCAGTGCAGCCCCTGTGGATCTGGCAACCCGGGTCCCATGGTGAGTAAGCGCATTTAGCTCAGATCTTTGTCAGATTTTGCTTCCCATGTTGATTGAATGTGTTCAGGCAAGAGTCTGAGGCTTCTTCCCCTCCCCCCTTCAACATTCCCACTGGGGCTGGCTGCTAATATTCATTAGCACCAGCCATCCGGGAGCATTAGTGTGGTTAGCAAGGGTCATGACAGAAACCTCACTCCAACCTCAGAGGCTTTAATTATCAGGAACTGTCCGTACGTCTTTCTGTCTGTTTATCTACCCACATACAGTATCTGTCCATCTCTCTCTCCCACCCACAGGGCTTCCAGGTGGTTTGCGAAACCACCCAATCAGATTCCTCCTCCCCCTCGGCCGGAGAGCAGAGCTGTCGTCGTGGTAACTCGGTCGAGAAAGGTGGCCCTTCCCAACAACCCCCGCTAGTAAAAGGCCCTGCTAAGAAAAAGTAAGCTGTGTTATCGAATTTACCCTCAAGAAGCAATGAGATAGGAAGCACTTGATCATGTGTGTGCCATTGATTTTTGATTTGGGAGTTATGTTGAAGCGTCATGCCCATTCAGGCACGCTGTTAAACAGGAGGAGGAGGTGGTGTCATAAATAGTGTAAATGGAACAAGGCTACTCCACAGGGAAGTTTGAACATGATAACCCAATAACACAGACACTTTTATCCACATTTCGCTTTCTTTCAAGTATGTGCGCACATCTGTGGTACATTTTGGTTGGAACAACCCGAGATTCAGAAAAGGAGAAACCCCATGAAATGATCAAGAGCAACGGGAGGCAGCGATGTTACATAATAACAGGGATGCAGAAAGACAGAATAATCTTGGCTCATTTTATGGATGTATGGGGAATTTTGGATTATGGTGAGAGGAGTAATAGCAACCACACATTTATATAAATGGGCAACATTTCAATGCCATTCATATTTTCATCAGGTCAAAATATTTAAAATTGTATATCGGTTCTATGATATCAGGTGTGGTTAACCATCCAATTCACCCGAGGTGATAAGCATCTCAGAATGATTAATAATTTAAGATGTGTGCAATGATGACTCAATAAGTTGTACATGCAGAATGAACAGGCACAAGATGAACAGGCTGTCATCATAGCATGTGAAAGCAGGCGGTGGAATCATATATCGATCATTACCGTAGGTTCATATGATCAACGCTGAGAAATTTGCACCCAAGAAGCCAGTTGTGGGTTGAAGCAGTTCAGCAGTGCAGTGATTTCTAAGTGACCCGCACTGACACCGAGCTGGTGCCATCATCTTGTTGATGGCTAAACATTTGGCCCTGCGGCACCGTCTGCCGAACACACTGCACAGCGCAGCTCGCTTCACTAGCTTGTGGAGCGCTAGCGTATATGAATAGCTCCTCCTTCCCCTGTGTAATGTGTTGCTCTAAGCAGCACTGTCTCTTCCATCAGCGCGCACACACACACACACACATACAGAGCCTTGTCTTGCTTGAGCATTAGCAGACCCATCTGACATTTGCCCGCATAACCAGGGTAATTATGCTGAAGTAATGTGCTACATGTCTAATGCTGGCAGTGTCCCTGGCCTGGCATGACATGGCCTGGCTTGATTTTGGTCTGCCCACGGCAAGTCTGGCATTGTTCGGTCTTCGCTGCCAGACTAAGCCTCAATCTGTGCTTGTTTTGGCTCAGGCAAGGCAGGTTTGACCAGCTTGGTTGGCAGCAATTGATAACTGACTTTACTTAGAGTATGATAATGTTAACCGACGTTTTCCAAAATCTTACAAAAAAAAAAGGCTGTTCCCTATGCGTCACATTCAAGTGTCTGTGAGCTTAAAGGTTTTTAACCAGAAAATTTCACGGCTTAATCCCATAAAACACTACAAATATGATACACTGTGTTATTGGAAAACACCAAATGCTCTTTGCAGAGAGAGTCCCCAGATAAACACTTCAAAACATTTGCATTCAGCACATCTTGTGTGGGTGTTGACTGTTTTTAAGTTCATCACGGCGGGTCTGTCATCATCCTGAATCGCCCGACCAGCGGGCCGAGAGAATGAGAATGACGTGGGAGAAGGCGTAGAGAGGTTGGTAAGCCATCCATTGCTCATCTCGACTCGTTCTGACAACCAAACAAGTCACTCCAACGCTTCTTCTGATCCATCTGACAGCCAGCAAGTGACTGCAAATCAAAATAAGCCTCAATCCCCCTCCCCCGAGCTAGTTATATCCTCATACACTCAAACAGCAAAGGATTTTTGCAGCAGTCACATGGTAATGCAGGAAGGGAGAGAATTATCCCTATTGTTTTGCTGCACACACACCCAACGTAGACAGAGTAATTGCTTTCTTTGTGTTGGTACTGGGAATTTGCTGTTGCTGGATAGGATGAGAGCAGGGGTAAGGAGAGAGGTGAGATGAGTGTAAATTATATGTTGGATTCTTACTGTATGGATCCAGAAAGGGGTGGGGCTGTAAAGTTGGCCCACACCAGCAGATTTCAATCCAAGCATATAATCAAAATGTCCCCTGAATCCAAAGTCTTTTCTTTTTCCTTGTCAACTCAGGGGCATTGTTGGAGTTTAAATTTGTATCTGCTCCCTGTGGTACACGCCCTTCTTTGCTGCACCGCCCCGATATTTCCACCATCAGCTCCTGTGATTAATGCAGCTTATTCATCCCATGGCGCAGCATCGCGCGCCACTCAGAGCACTGCTGATGCTGAGGCAGTTTCCATGGCAACCGCTGGCTGCTGCATCTCTCTACCGCATGGAGTCGGGGGGCTGGGCCGCTGCCTCTCGGCGGGCCTGGGGTTGCTGTCGTCACTCGGTTTCTACGGCAACCTGACACAACAGCAGTAGGCAGAGTGTCTATGTGTCTTGGCTAGACAGTGAAACATGATACAGCCTCCCTCTGCTGTCCTCTCTCAAAGTGATTCATGTAGATATCGACCATCTCTTCCTGCTCCGTTTATTACAACAGCCAAGATTAAAAGCCTTCCTCTCCCTCTCTCTCTCTCTCTCTCTCTCTTTCTTTCTCTCTCCTTCTCTCTCATGGTATCAATATATATATATATATCAAATGCTCCTCCACAGTGCACGGTGCTCTATACCTTTTGCAGCTCACCAACCGCTGACCTTCATTCCAGCTTATTTATAGTGGACTCACGTAGGCTTAGGCTCCCTCTCTCCCTGCCGCTCCTCCAATGATGCTGGAGGGAGGCTCTGCCCTTGTTTACCATCCTCCTTTGATGCATTATTAATGAAGCAAGTTCATGACAGGCTAATATAACAGGAAAGGCGATGATTTAGTGTAATTGTTGTGTTTGTAGTTAGTGCTGTGACAGTATTGGAAAGGCTCAGAACGCACACAGAGTGCTCCAGTTTGTGTTTCACTTTCAACCATTTACTTTTTCGATCAGGCAGCTGTCCTATAATGTCACTGTCACTTCTTTTCATTACCTCTTTATTGCCTAAATCAATTTAGTATCTTTTACTTCCATTGCTCCTTCTGGATAACTTCTGCTGCCCTGTTGATCTCCCTATCTGCTTTGGGTGTAAACAAGAAGTGTAACATGTAGTAACTGACTTCGCTGTGGGCTCAACCTGCACTTGTTTGTTTATGTTTTGGTACTTGTGCACCATAGAAAAGTCATGTTGCATTAGCTAATGTTGGGTCTGAGCTCTATTAGTAACTGGAAATCATTAGTACTCGGCCTCACACGGGCGGCACCATTATGTTAACAGTACTCTACCTCATGAGCTGGACACCAAATGTGTTAGATTTCGGTTGTTTATCAATTTATTGGCTATCACAAATTAAGAAAATATTAATATTAAAAATATTAATATTAAAGAATAACTTTAAAATGAATTAAAGTTCACGGGGCACCAGCCTAAACTAATAGGCAAAATAGCCAATATGGTTTTAGTCTCAATTTATTACCATTAATCTGGAACTCTGATTAACCATTAGCTTACTAACTATTACCAAATTACCAAATCAATAGTAAATTACAGTTGAAGGATTGGAATTCTACCGAGTAGAGGTTGGCAATATCCACGCTTGTGCAACATTAAACACACCAGTAGTTATACTTAAAAGGCATTTATTCACAATGGAGCAGAGTAAAGTACAATGTCTAATCTAGCATATACAGGTGTGTGTGTGTGTGTGTGTGTGTGTGTGTGTGTGTGTGTGTGTGTGTGTGTGTGTCTGTGGGGACACAGACAAAGGCAAGATGGCCGACTCAAAGTGGTCACTGTGACCACATGACCTGAACAAAGAAGACTACAAAGATGGCGGTAAACAAAGAAACTACTAAAATGGCCGCTGAGACCACCTAGTGTGTGTGAGAGGGAGGGTGTGAGTTTCTTTGTTAGCCTAGCTCATGTAATCTAATGGTACCAGGTTAGAGGGGGAAGGTTAGCTTCATGCAGGTTCTAGGACTGAGACGTACTGCTATGTGTGTGAACATACGAGTACTCGATTAACTGTATGACTGACCACAACCTAAGCAAACATTACAACAACAAGACATCAATCAACAAGTACATTAACAAGTTAAGGCTTCTGCTGATTAGCTATGCTGTGCTGTGCTATGCTGTGCTGGGAGAGGTTAGGCCCAGTCCGTTAAGATTACCCGATCCTTGGAACAAGCAAAGAGGTCCTTTCCAGTGGTTTGTAAAATCCAGTGAGTTTGGGGGGTTTCCTGGTGGAATAAAGTCCTGTCTGGCTGTGTTGCTTGCTGGTATCTCCTTTGTTCTCCTCACAGAGTTAGCTGTTCCATGCTAACTCTGCTACGACTCCTGTTGCTTGGAAAATCAGCTGGCCTTGTGTTGTAGCCGCTGATTCTGAAGAGGATTTGGTTCACTCACAGTTAATCCGAAGCAGGTCGCTGTTGTGGAGGAGAAGAGTGTTTGCAGGCTGCTGGTTGCAGGCCGGCGAGAGAGCTAGTTTCTCAGGTAGCAGAGCTGACCTGGGCTGGGGCCTTGTTGCCCTTTGAAGAACCGAGAGGAGAGGGCTGGAGCTGCTCTCCAGAGCAAGCCAAGAAGGGAAGAGAGAGAGAAGGGGTCTAGAAGACTGGTTTTGTTTGTGACACCTTAGGGGGTCACATGTCACACGCTGGCCCACACTGGCTGGCCAGTGGGGTCCGTGGGGGGGAAGGGTCATCCCCAGGTGTGAACCGTGAGGAACTGTGGGGTGTGAATTCCTTTGTCCAGTGGAGCAAAGAAACATTTGGTCTATTGAATGACTGAGTCCCAACAGTCCCCCCTTTGTTGTCAGGATGCCACCTGACGTGTCATCCTGAGAGCATAATGTATAGTTCATTTGTCAGTTCATTCAAGGGGTAACATCCGGGCATTTGTCAACACTATCTATCTTGGCTAAGCAAGAACAATCAGGTTACAAAGCAGAGTTCAGATAATAACCACAAAGATCGAAAGTGTAAAACAACTAACATGTTTCCTAGTTACTCATGGTGTTAGTGAGGACTGGAAAGTCAGTGATGTTAGTTTGTTAAGGTGAGATATAGAGGGTGGCACCTAGAATGACAAGATTTGGAGTGTCTGGGTGAGTGTGCCATGTATATGCAGTGTCCTAAACTTGTATCTGATTTGATTCAGAATTTAGTTTGCTGCTGCTGCTGCTGACAAACCCATTGAGTCCATCTGGAAGAGTGTAAGGTACCCTGAGCCTACTTACTGTCAGTACTCAGTGCGGCGAACTCTGGAGCGCCGGAGCTTTAAGTTTTCCTTAACTTGTGGCACCAAGCTGTAGCACTTTGAGTAGCTGAAGGAAGAACATTCAGAGGCATTGTCACTGTCTGAGTTAACGTGGTCAGAGATGACGTGGTCATTGTCTGATCCATGTGTTGACTGGTCCTGTGTCTGAGCCAGAATTTCTGCGTAAGGCCGTCTCCTGCTCCTATTGTGGGAGTGCCTATCTCTACGCACTTGGTGGGCGTGGCGGTTACGCTCACCACCCATATGTGGCCTTTTATCACCCCCCTTCGATCTGTTCTGAGGGTGATCTTTTGAGGTTACATGTCTGTGTGACGCTAAGGTGTTTGAGTTGCTAGGCTCAGTTGTTTTCCCCCTTGCCTTGGAATTGACCATGGTTTCCCAAGCCATTTTTGTCATTTTCTTTATTTCCTGCATGGTGGGCTTACCTTGATGCGTCATCAGTGTAACATGAGTGCGTACACAGGGATGGAGGTTTCGTAGGAACAAAGACTTGAAGGTGGAGTTCTGCTCTAAGCCTGGTGTGTTCCTACCCTGAAAATATGCATGCCTCAAACGTTGGTAAAAGTCATTGGGATGTTCATGGCGGGAGTGTTTGATTTGAGAAGCTGCAACCAAAGATTCTATCTCATCCGCAGCAGGAGAGAATTCTTCTGTCAGTGCTTGACAGAGCTTTTTGTAGTCATCTCTGACACTGGGAGGCAGTGATTGCATAAACTTGTGGACTGCTTTTGAGCTGGTCTTCCACACAAGTTTAGTTTTCTCCCTTTGGGTTGCATGGGGCAAATCAATTAAGTTGTGATCTAACTCCCTAAAGTAGTTTTCAATATGTTGATCAGAGCTGTCTGGATCAAAATGTTCAATGTCCTTTGCTAATAACTCAAGCGCTTCGAGGCGGGGGCACTGTGAGGTTCCTACTGATGAAGGCGAGACTATGCTAGCTGGACTAGAGGAAGGAGCTGAACAGCGGTCATCACTCTCATGGAGGTGCAGAGAGGAGGCTGAACAGTCCGGAAAAGTTTTGGTCCTTCTGTTGGAGGGGTGAGCACAGTTGAAACTGTTATGCATCAGTGGCTGATGGGAACATGAATATCCTCTACCGGATAAACTACCTGTCTCTTCAGTGTCAGTTTCAGGAAGATGGGAAGTCAGGTGGGTGTAACCTCTGTCTCTCAGTGGAGGTTGAGGAGCTGACTTCATTTCCCAGGACTTAGGGTCAGTTGGGAATTTGTCCCATCCTTTGAGTGGAGGCGGAGTTAACCTGTCATTAAGGGAAGAGTGTGAAGCAGAGAAACCAGAATCACAAGCACTGACCGATCGTGGTGGAACAAAGCATTCTGATTTAACCCTTAACAATTCTTCCTTGTGTGAACAGAGATCTAACTCTGCTGCATGCAGGTCTCCTAAGTAGCGCATGGCTTTCTTGTTAGCTTCCTTAACTTCTTGGAGGAGAAAAGCATTTTGAGCTCTAAGCGATTTTACCTCCTCCTCTAGGGCTGCTTGGCTCTGAAGTGAAATGCTGGTTTGCCTGTGGAAGTTCAACAGTACACATCTTAACAATGGGCCTTTGGATGCAGTCTGAGCATCACCTTTGTCACTGAGTAGCAAGTCTATTTCTTTACTGCACTCACTGGAATTTAACTTGCTGATAAATTCTAGGTAGCCAGGCTTCAGGCTCTGTGCTAGGGAAGAAATAAACTGCTCTACACAGGAGTTCTCCATTGTTGTGTCTGGGAAAGAGGGAGGTTAAACAAGTTTTTCACAAAACAAGAAGGCAATATAGTTGGCTGCGGTGTTGCGCTGGCAGACACCTTGTAGTGTAGTTTGGTAGTACACTAGCCTAACTAAACAATGCAGTGGCCTACACTATGGGGGGTAGCTTCCTGTGGAGGAGGGGCAGCTACACTAGTGGGCATAAAGATTAAGGACAGTAAAGGCAAGTGCAGGTTTACTGTCTGCTTAAGAAATGTTTCAAAAAGCAATGACTGAGATGCAAGGCAGTAACAGTCCAAAGATTATCTCTTCAAGTTGACTCAGGCTGTAATGCAAGGCAGTAACAGCTAGGTGCAGAACTTGGGTTTCACAGGGCTGGTAGCACGCTGTGGCTCTATCTCAGGCTCTATTTCTTACTCAGGCTGAAATGCTTGGCAGTAACAGCCAGGTATAAGCTCTCTGTGTTACACAGGGCTGTCGGCACACAGTGTTTAATGTTAAAGGGAGCAGCAATTCTGACAGCTTTACTAGATAGCATTGAACACGTGGTATTCAAATGCTGAACTGAGGTTCTTACATTTCCTACAGACTAAACTCAACTGGAATTGTTAGCAACAATAGCAGGCTCTTGATACTAAGGCTTAAGTGTTAGCTATTAATAACTGGAGGACGTCTAATATTACTTAAGGTAAAATTAGTAAACCAATTCTCACCACAGTGCACTTGTTTGTAAGTACACCTGGACGTTTACTCCTGTGGTGGACTAAAAAATTTTTTCAACCTTTGCGGTTTTGGCCAAATTATGAATTTAATATTGCACAATTATGAATATTTGCCAACAGTACTCGGCCTCACACGGGGGCACCATTATGTTGGGTCTGAGCTCTATTAGTAACTGGAAATCATTAGTACTCGGCCTCACACGGGCGGCACCATTATGTTAACAGTACTCTACCTCATGAGCTGGACACCAAATGTGTTAGATTTCGGTTGTTTATCAATTTATTGGCTATCACAAATTAAGAAAATATTAATATTAAAAATATTAATATTAAAGAATAACTTTAAAATGAATTAAAGTTCACGGGGCACCAGCCTAAACTAATAGGCAAAATAGCCAATATGGTTTTAGTCTCAATTTATTACCATTAATCTGGAACTCTGATTAACCATTAGCTTACTAACTATTACCAAATTACCAAATCAATAGTAAATTACAGTTGAAGGATTGGAATTCTACCGAGTAGAGGTTGGCAATATCCACGCTTGTGCAACATTAAACACACCAGTAGTTATACTTAAAAGGCATTTATTCACAATGGAGCAGAGTAAAGTACAATGTCTAATCTAGCATATACAGGTGTGTGTGTGTGTTGTGTGTGTGTGTGTGTGTGTGTTGTGTGTGTGTGTGTGTGTCTGTGGGGACACAGACAAAGGCAAGATGGCCGACTCAAAGTGGTCACTGTGACCACATGACCTGAACAAAGAAGACTACAAAGATGGCGGTAAACAAAGAAACTACTAAAATGGCCGCTGAGACCACCTAGTGTGTGTGAGAGGGAGGGTGTGAGTTTCTTTGTTAGCCTAGCTCATGTAATCTAATGGTACCAGGTTAGAGGGGGAAGGTTAGCTTCATGCAGGTTCTAGGACTGAGACGTACTGCTATGTGTGTGAACATACGAGTACTCGATTAACTGTATGACTGACCACAACCTAAGCAAACATTACAACAACAAGACATCAATCAACAAGTACATTAACAAGTTAAGGCTTCTGCTGATTAGCTATGCTGTGCTGTGCTATGCTGTGCTGGGAGAGGTTAGGCCCAGTCCGTTAAGATTACCCGATCCTTGGAACAAGCAAAGAGGTCCTTTCCAGTGGTTTGTAAAATCCAGTGAGTTTGGGGGGTTTCCTGGTGGAATAAAGTCCTGTCTGGCTGTGTTGCTTGCTGGTATCTCCTTTGTTCTCCTCACAGAGTTAGCTGTTCCATGCTAACTCTGCTACGACTCCTGTTGCTTGGAAAATCAGCTGGCCTTGTGTTGTAGCCGCTGATTCTGAAGAGGATTTGGTTCACTCACAGTTAATCCGAAGCAGGTCGCTGTTGTGGAGGAGAAGAGTGTTTGCAGGCTGCTGGTTGCAGGCCGGCGAGAGAGCTAGTTTCTCAGGTAGCAGAGCTGACCTGGGCTGGGGCCTTGTTGCCCTTTGAAGAACCGAGAGGAGAGGGCTGGAGCTGCTCTCCAGAGCAAGCCAAGAAGGGAAGAGAGAGAGAAGGGGTCTAGAAGACTGGTTTTGTTTGTGACACCTTAGGGGGTCACATGTCACACGCTGGCCCACACTGGCTGGCCAGTGGGGTCCGTGGGGGGGAAGGGTCATCCCCAGGTGTGAACCGTGAGGAACTGTGGGGTGTGAATTCCTTTGTCCAGTGGAGCAAAGAAACATTTGGTCTATTGAATGACTGAGTCCCAACACTAATAGCAGGTGAGGGAGCACTTTTTAACTTTCCTCTCCTTCCAGGACTTCAGCCCCTGCCGGCCTGCCGACATCCGAGGGCCAGCGAGCGCGTTATGCCACCTACTTTGATGTGGCGGTGCTGCGCTGCCTGCTGCAGCCCCATTGGACGGAAGAGGGCGTGCACTGGGCCTTGATGTTTTACCTCCAGCGCCTGAGGCAGATTCTGGAGGAGAGACCCGAACGCACCCCGGAACCCCTGGTCACGCCTCTGCCACGCCCACGCAGCAGCTCCATGGTCGCTGCGACACCTTCATTGGTCAACACTCACAAGACCCAGGTAGTGGCGCACCCATGTTTCCTTCCATAGACTGTCATCAGGATGCATTCATGTAGTCTTTCTGATATTCATGCTGCGCTGACTGTTGGGTTATTTGCGTCCTGTGCTGTGTCTTGCAGGATATGAGTCTGAAATGCAATGAAGAGGGCAAATCTCTGAGCACAGAAACCTTTGCAAAGGTGTCTCTGACTAACCTCCGTCGACAGGCAGTCCCCGACCTCTCCTCCGACCTGGGCATGAACATCTTCAAAAAGGTCAGACAGGCTTACAGAGGGGCCTTTGTTTGTGCTGACATGTTCAAAACATGCAAAATTGATTACTTTTCTGATTTAATTTTACACATAAGGATTGTGGTTCTTACCGGGAAGTTCCTTCTCCTGTTCCTTCTCAGTTTAAGAACCGGCGCGAGGACCGGGAGAGGAAGGGCTCTATCCCCTTCCATCACACAGGAAAGAAGCGCCAGCGCCGCATGGGGGTTCCCTTCTTGCTTCACGAGGACCACCTGGACGTCTCGCCCACCCGCAGCACCTTCTCCTTCGGAAGCTTCTCCGGCCTGGGGGACGACCGACGTGCTCTGGACCGCGGGGGCTGGCAGGCCACCATCATGGGTATACAGAGTGCTGTTCATAATGAAAATAGATTGCATTTCACCAGTTCACAGCACTTGCTTCCTCTCCCCTAAGCTCCCATTTGGTGAGTCAGAGGATTCTGCCTGGATCTAGCTGTCAGCTCGTGAATTAGGCCAGTTCTTTAACACTGCTATTTCTTATTAGCTCTCACAGAGAAGTGTGATTAAAATTCGCCAAAGGCATAGAGACACTTATTATTATTATCCGGAGTTGGTGATTTTTTAAAGCTCTCTTTCCATGAACCCATTGCCCCCCTTTTAAGATACTGTTATGTATCTACTCAGCTTAGTTGCTGCTTCAAACAAGCTCCATTACCAGCAAAATTTTAAAAAAGGTGCAGAAAAAAATGTAAATTCTACAATTATAAGTCAAATATGAGATACAGATGTTTTAACCTGCAGCTGCATAAAGTATTTATTTCATAATTAACAAGAAGCATGAAGCAAGAAAACCCCATAAACTGGGGATCATAGGATTGTCACACAAAAGCAGAATCTGATAGTCAGCTGGCATTTTTATACGCGTGTGTTTGTATTATGTATGTGTGCGTTTAATTGAACCTGGAAAATGTGTGTGTTGCATCACTTTCCAGGCAAATTCACGCGGCGGGGCAGCACAGACACAGCTGCAGACGCCGACAGCCTGAGCGCCAAACACTCTCATTCCCACCACTCTCTGCTCAGAGACATGCCTGACCACTCCAACAGCCACAGCGATAACACCGTCAAAGAGGGTAAGGAGAAGGCGCAGATGCGGTCCAGGAGATGTTACTCAGATCAATCTTGAGACCAGAACAAGCTAAGAGCCAGCCTTGACTGAGACAAGTCAGGAGTTTCTGAAACATGAATAGATTTGCAACTCAATAGAAATATATATTCCAAACCATTCAAAAATAGCAAGTTAGCACACAGCAGTGATTAAAGTCAATACCTAGAGGATAGGAAATGCTCAGTGCAGCTTCTAGGGAGTTCAAAGTAACATCAAACACACTTTGAAAATATATGAAAATATAACAAAATTAAGAAATTAGGAACTGCTGCAAGAGGAAAACTATAATCACATTACTATTCATCAGCCACAACAAAGGGAGGACAGATGCTGCTGGCTCCTCTGAGGCCTGCTGAGTAGAGCACAATTAGGACAGGATTATATAACAATAGTATTGTTGTGACAGTGCCAATTTACATACAAATAATAGTGTTGGCTTTGGACTATGCTCCGCACTGCATCAAATGCATGCTAATAGGTTTACTTAGAACAGAATATAATTTTCTACGTTTAGAACAAACAGCGAGGTGCCAACCTGTGTGACTTTCAGTGGAAATCCATAGAGAAGATAATCTGAGTGGAATTAAAGAACAGGTTCCAGTAATAAGAGTTGAAAAAAGACACAATAGAACATATAATCATGATGGCACATCTTATAATCAGAATACACGACAACGCTCTCCCCTCTGTTGCCTAAAGTCCGATCTCAGATCTCCACCATCACCATGGCGGCGTTCAACACGACAGTGGCGTCCTTCAACGTGGGCTACGCCGACTTCTTCACCGAGCACATGAAGAAACTCTGCAACCCCGTCGCCGTCCCTGAGATCCCTGTGGAGCCGCTGGCCTGCGCCAACCTGCCGCGCAGCCTCACCGACTCCTGCATCAACTACTCCTGTCTGGAGGAAGGGGAGAACATCGAGGGGACCAACAACTTTGTGCTGAAGAATGGCATGCTTGACCTCACTGTAAGTGACTTGAAATGATTCCCAGGCACAAATGCAGTGAGAATTTAAACTGAAATAGATGTTTTTTGTTTTGCAAATTACCCTCAGTTCCTCACCCTTTTCCCCTTCCCCTTGTAT
Organism: Seriola aureovittata; assembly: GCF_021018895.1. Lineage (NCBI taxonomy): Eukaryota > Metazoa > Chordata > Actinopteri > Carangiformes > Carangidae > Seriola > Seriola aureovittata. The sequence continues at coordinate 2,490,702 of NC_079387.1, read as the reverse complement.
TCCAGGCTGTCCTACGAGCACTCTACGCTGTCCTCAGTCACGACATCAGCTCCAGGATCTGCGACGTGGCCCTCAACATCATCGACTGCCTGCTGCAGCTGGGCGTGGTGCCCGGCATGGGCAAGAAACTGTCCAAGCCCGACAACAAGGAGAACCAGGAGGCACGAGCCAAAGACCAGGCTAGTCAAGGGCTCGGAGGAGGCGCCCAGGGAGGCGGAGCAGTCCCGGGAGCAGGTGGAGGGGGAGACGGAGGCGGAGGTGGAGGAGGAGGGGGAAGTGGTGGAGGGAGTGGGCAGGGGAGCAAGGATGATGTGAAGAATAACAAGGATAATGATAAAAAGGTGTGTTCAAACTGTATTCAGAGGTGTGTTGTAGAGGTTATAAATGTAGAGGATATCATAAAAGTCCTGTGTGTTTAAGCTTGTGTCCTTCACTTCTCCATGAACAGGAAGAAGGCTCTGGCCTCAGCACCCATCGCCTCGCTCTGACCATGCTGATAAAGATAGTCAAGTCTCTGGGCTGCGCCTACGGCTGTGGCGAGGGGCACCGCGGACTGTCAGGAGATCGCCTCAGGATGCAGGTCAGACTCGTCTCTCGAACTCAACTGACCTTTGCATGTGTGCAGCTTCCACAAATCAGCACAGTTAGTGATGCTTGACATATATTTCTTTTTTATTTATTATTAAACGTATTGGCCCCTTTGGTGTAATAAAAGTTTAATGAAACTGGAATGAATCCTGTGAGGGCAAATGGACGGGTTTGTAACTTGAGTGAGGAGCAGCTGCAGTTCTATTTCAATGCTGGTCAATATTTTTTATTATTACGGTAGGTGAAAGAGTAAAGACGAAATAAAATGCTATCTCGATGGCGGATACCCTTCATGAGAATCAATGAAAAGTGATGAAAATAGCACATCCTGCAAGGAAAGCCAGTTTAGTTCTTACTGACTTACTTTTGAGACAAAGCATGCCAGTTTGGAAAACATTGATTCATGCAAATCTTTCATAATGCACAGTGTATTCTGTTCCAAATCTTTCCTTTCAGGCCCAGAACTGCCTGACCAGCCTATATAAGCTGGACAAGCTGCAGTTTCGCCAGACAATGCGCGAGTATGTGAACAAAGACTCTCTCAATAACATTGTGGATTTCCTGCATGCGTTGCTGGGCTTCTGCATGGAGCCCATTACTGACAGTAAGTATGTGGTGTGTGTGTGTGCGTGTGAGTGGGACTGAATGCAAATACAAATACAAAAAAATGCAAATGCGCTGATAACAAATGCAAAAAATAAAGTGAATCAGGATTTGAACGACATTGGTTTTGAATGCTGATACTGATTCATGTTGGGATTGATGCAGCAAAAGTTGATATTCGCTGCAGTAAGGCTGCACATTACAATTACTTTTATTATTGATTAATCTGACAATTCTTTTTTTTCAATTAATCAATTAATCATTTAGTCTACAAAATATCAGCATGTACAAAAGACAGCAAGTCTAGAGTCAGGCAGCTCTGCGAGACTATGCTTTTAAGTAAACATAAAAGTCAGCGTGCCAACATGCTCACAATCACAATGCTAACATAACGTATTTAACAGGTATAATTTTAACATGTTCACCCTCTCAGTATATAACATATTAGCATTTTGTCATGACCAAATACCTGCAAAACTAACATTTACATCAGCCTTCTGTTGTTCTAAATCTTAGCATGCTGACATGCTAAATGGTGCAAAATGGTGAACATGCTAATATAATATCTGCACACCATCAGTTAGTTAGTGTTGTGAGCATTGCTGACTTTTGCTTTTAAAAGCACTGGATGGTTTTTTCAACTGGTGACGGCACTAGGTGAAAAGTTTGATCTCCGACATTATTACAGTCGATCCTGTAGGGATGACGAATGTGTGAACAAAATGTAATTCCAACTCAATCCAGCAGCTATTGACTGGTCAGTTGACATCGGCTGACCAATGCACCAATATTTACATTTACAATGATATAAAAAGCAGTACATTTTCACATTTCACATTCTTGTCTTAATAAATGACTTTCAAAATGGTTGTTGATTAATTGACTAGTAGTTTCAGCACTACTGTGCAGACATTTACATTGTTTTTGGTACAATTATCACTATTCAAATCTATATCACACTCAAAGGTTTAATTTGGGTGCAATATTATAGAGCAGTAAGATAAGATTCACATAACTTAACATAAGATTAGCTTGACATTTTTGACAAGTACTATGCTGTAGTGTTGTTGACAAAGCTGAATTATACTACTGCTGTCTCACCCCGCACTTCGACTTTGCATTCCAGCGCTATCTATGTTTATATATCTGTATTTTACCTTCCTCCTTCCACTCTGCCTGTCCGTGTCCCTTTTTGTCGTCCTCCTTCTGCTTCCATCTTCCCTCTTTTTCTTCATCCACCTCAATGAGCTGAACCCTACCTTCCTTTCTCACTCATCCATTCTGTACACTTGCCAATCCAAAGCTTTGCCCATTACATCACTGCTCAACCAGTGGCTTTATTGCTGAGCATTGACACACATTGCACATGCCAGTTTTGCACTGAAGTTTTGTACATGGTAACTCCATTAAGTCATATGATACGAAATACTGTGCAATTGGCAAGTTACTGAACCGATGAGTGTTTTAATTCTGAAAGTGAACAGGGCACCCTGTTAAATTTTTTTGGTGTGTGTGTGTTATTTTCACGTGTGGCAGTCTGTATGTGTGCGTCTCAAGTTCACCTCCATCCGGAGGTGGGGTGCCACGTCCTTTCTGACACCGCGTACATGTCTGTGCTGGCCTGATGTCAATCAACTTGTGCCCCGCCTCTTTTCTCTTGCAGAGTACGGCAGTGCAGGTGAGAGGTCCAGGAGGGCGAAAAAAAGAAACATCGGTAGATACACATGATCAATAATCAATAACAGTCAATAATATTAGCAGTAAGATGAATATTCTCACCTAATCAGACCCTTCCCTAGGCACCGCTTCCATTGCTGCACCCCTCACTCTGTCCGAAAGTGACAAAACTCGCCTGCAACTCCAAAATTTACACTTGTATGATTAAATCTAGTTTTTTTTATAGAGCTTATATTTTTTGCATAGACAATAAGTTTCATCTAACTGGACCGAGGGAATAAGCCCCCTACTGTATGTTTTTATAGCAGGCCTTAGTCACTTGCATGTATTCCTTATCCTCTTCCCAGAATCCTTTTCAGTTTGCTTCTCCCCCATATGCTGTATGAACCTTTTCCTTTGCCCCCCCCCCCTTCCCTCCCTGTTGTACGGGCTCACTGTTCTATACTCAAGCTGGTCAGCTGTCAATAATTGTCTCCCTTCGCTGACTAAACCGCCCCCCTGTGTGATCCGTGGTCTCTCCCGCTTCCCTGTTGCTTCCAGACAAGGCGGGCTTCGGGAACAACTTCACCACGGGGGACAACAAGTCCGTGGCCCAGAATATGGAGGCGGTGGTGGTGGGCTGCATGTTCAAGTGTCTCATCACCCGCTGCGCCTCGACCACACACGAGCTGCACAGCCCCGAGAACCTGGTGAGTGGTGTGTGAAGTCATCGGCCCATCTGCCTCTCTCCATGTCTGTTTATTTTTCATCTCCACTATCCATCTCTGTGGCTCTCCCTTGATTCAGTCTGCACCTCACATATCAGTTGTACTCCCTTTAGATTCAGACACTCGTGTTTCGTCTCGCAGGATGTTGTAGCTGAATTATTAATGGCTCATCTTGTGCCGAGCCTAAAGAAGAACAATCACTTATGTCGCCTCTGTTAATGCTGTGTCATACATGATGAATTGGAAATGAGAAGTACTTAATCTCACTTTGTTAATAGAAGCATTGAGCCATTCTCTGTTCTTTCCCAGAATGGATCATTTTTCACAGATCTTTTTCACTTTATATTTTATTGTACATTAATTGGAAACTGATGCCTATTACAGCAAACTTGTAACAGGCAAAATACACTATATTAGTCCTCCAACTGAGTCACTGTTTACATCTTTTTGATCAAACTTAAATAGTCCATGCATTCCCGCTACAGTCGGATCACTCCTCTAAGAGCAATGAGGTACCACGGCCACTCTGTGGTGCCTACAACGCCTCGAGGCTGGCATGACTTGTGTATGTTGGCGGAAGATGACAGGCTTTCTCAAGGCAGGCTTTATTATGGCACAGAATCAGAGGCCACCCACTCACAAGCTGGAGCCAGTTCCTTGACAAAACGCGAGCGTGCTCCTGCACACCACACATTTATGCATATATATGTATGTGGGGAAAAAAAACACACTGTTGGATGCTAACTGTGAAGTAATATCAGCCCGATTCTAGGCCCTGACTGTTTTCTTCACGTCCTTTTCCTTCCTCTGAGACAACTTTACCATGCACACACCATTTGACTCACACGTGCCTCGCTCTCACTTTGTCACCCTCTTCCCTTCCAGGGTCTGTACTGTGACATCCGCCAGCTGGTGCAGTTCATTAAGGAGGCCCATGGCAACGTGTTCCGCAGGGTGGCACTGAGCGCGCTCCTGGACAGCGCCGAGAAGGTCGCCACCACCAAGAAACCCGAAGAGAAGGAAGAGACCAAGCAGCCTGGACCAAAGAGGTACTGGCTAGTTACTGGCCAGAAATTGTCTAAATGACATCGGTTTTTTTTTTTTTGTCCAGTCGTAAACTAGTAAAAGTTAAGACTGACAAAAATGACCATGTGTCTATTCCTGTTGAAATGCACTTGAGCATAGACCTTAAAACCCTCCCCCTTATAATGTAACAAAATATTTCTCATCCAATCACAGTGATTGATTATGTGACATCCTATTTCAACATTTCTCCTTATCTGACCAATCAGAGCTATGCTTCTCATCACTGCTTGCCTTTTTTTTTCAAATTTATTTTACGTTTATTTCTGTCCTGTCTGCATCTGTTTTTCTTGCTTGAGTGACTGATTTGATGTTTTTATTTTGAAAATGATGTGGCTGTAGCACTGGCCAGCCCTGCCGGGAGCCACCTCCACTATTTTGAAATGAATGAGGTCAATAATTAAAGAGCAAAATATAATTAAACCTGGGCACATGCACATGTAGGATTTACATAATTGTGGCGTTATCTTGAAAAATAGGCATTTTAAAAGCTTGAATATTTAGATGATGGAAAACGTGAGTATGTAATATGGATGATCAATCAACCAATTATTTTGTTTATGAATTTGATTATTTTTAAGTTTTAGGTTTTTCTTTTCTTTTTTTTGTAATATCCACAAATATTTACCACATCTTGTTTTTGCAGATTTTTTATGCAATATTTCTACGTGTTTCCCTTTTCTTTTACTGCAAAAAGTTATGTAATATTGTGAACATGCAAAACTATGCACTGTAAGTAATTAGAAACTATAACAAATAATCAATGCAGTTAATGGTTTTTATATAAGTATCATAAGTATAACAGTGGCAAATCTACTGACAAAACGGTAACTGACTGATAAATTAGGAATGTTTCCATCCACATGTGGAGCAGGCAGTTATCATGGCTTAACTCATTTTGCCAAAAACATCTAAAGCTTCAATGACGCTCTTCTAGTCCCCATCAGAGCTAAAGCGTTGGAGCTATGCTAAACGTCATTTCCACGCGGGTACGCTCTACTGCATCAGGAGACTTCAGCTGGTTTGTCTGTTTGTCGGGGTGTGTGTGTGTGTGTGCGCAGGTCAGAGGCGGGTGTGTCCGGGGAGAAGGGTCAGGTGTCCAGTGCTGCAGATGAGTGTCGCAGCTACATCTCCAGCAGACCCCCCCAGACACCCGAACAGTGAGTGTTCACCTCACAGTGTCTCCATATAGCACCATGTCGAGCCCAGCTGCCATTTCTCTGCACAAAATAGGAAAACCTTTCAAAACTATACCTGTTGCTTCCTCTCCCCCTTAGATAAAGAATAAATATCAGATTTATACCAAGAGATATACAAATTTGTAAAAAGCCGATGTTAAACTTTGCTTTTGTGAAGTTTTTATCCTCAAATCCGACCTTCCTTTTCTCCCCCCCCCCCCCCAAGTGAAGAACAGATCCCGGGCGCTCTGCTGGGCAGGAAGGATTTCTGGAGGAAGATGTTCAAGTCGCAGAGCGCCGCCAGCGACACAAGCAGCCAATCGGAGCAGGACACCTCAGAGTGCACCACCGCCCACTCCGGCACCACCACCGACCGGCGCTCTCGATCCAGATCCCGTCGTATTTCCCTTCGCAAGAAACTGAAGCTGCCTATAGGTACGAGCACATATTACGCAAACAAGTCTGCCTCTCACCACCCTGAAAAATGTTTACCTTCAATTGTTCTCTTTTTTTTAGAGCCAGAACTCAAAAAACCGACAGGTAATTTTGGACTAAAGTGTGATGAAAAAGCACTAATGGAGGAGCTATTATTATGAATGCAAGTCATTCTTGCTCATCAATAGAGCTTCATGCCAACCAATAAAATTTCTGACTGTTTCTGTGGTCGTCACCAGAGCAGCACTGTCACTGAAAACTATTTGCATGACTAGAACTCCACTTTGCATTTGCACACAGCTGTGAATCCTCACATTTTGACTGTAAACTTCAAGGAGAAAAAAGACTAGGATCATTAAAAAATAATCACAAGGGTTTTCAGGAACAGTCACTATTTTATTTTGGATTTGGGCTTGGGCACAAAAATAATCGAATTTACCCAAATCAAATGTCGGTCAAACCAAATTTCCAACTGTAAGATCTAGATAAACGTATCATTCTGGGCTTAAATCTTCAAGAGAGAAAAGAAAGGAGAGTTTTGTTTTAGAGCTGTGGAATGTGTTAACAACAAATTTCCTATATATTTTTCAAACAGGTTTTATTTCACCTAAAAAAAAAAAAAAAAATTCAACAGCTAAATAAAGAAGCTCATGCCAAAGAGTTTGGAGTTTTGGTCAAGGACATCTGAATTTCTTTCGCTCGTACTCTACATACTAACCTTAAAAGCAACATGCAGGAAAATATTGTTTGTTCTCAGTGCAAAGCATCCAAATCATTTTTTTTATATATATATATATATTAGCTCTGGTTACAGTATGTATTTCCATGACCATACCTCATCTTGAAATTCACTCAAACATGATGTGTTTTGTCTGTCTAACATTGGAACACTGCCTGCTGCGAGGCCAAGTCACTTCATTTCTTTGGTCTGTTTTGTGTCCCTTCTTGTGCCTCAGCATGCCGTGGGACTGTCCGCCTACCACTCACTCTCTCTGTCTTACGTATGTGGATGTGGAGCCATCTTCATACAGTATCGATGTCATGTGTCTGTTTTTTTTTTTTTTTGTGTTGGTCATCTCTCCCAGTGTGCACGGTGTTCCGGACCCGGGTTGAATTGTATTTGCAAATCATATCAACCAACTACAAGCTGAAGTAAGAAAGCTAGCGTTATAGCAAGTGGAAGCTAGTTGGTGGGATGCTTCCTGATTTTATTTTTTATTTTTTATTTTTTGGTAATTCAGTTTTTTTATTCCACAAAGCTAAATGCCTTCCTTCAGTTGTGCAGCTTTCTCTTTTCTGACTTCATAGGGCAGTATAGTTCACTCCATCTACCTTGCATCATGACCATAATATAACACTGTATTTGCAAATACTATTCGACCTGGGTCTTTTGTTTCAGTCACCTTAAAAGAAGCAAAAAAAAAGTTGGTTTTGTTCCTGTTTTGTACCAATTTTGAATGATCCCTCAGTCTGTGAATTGTTATGAGTTTAAATACCCTGATTGTATGTGATATATGTGCAATAACGGTGAGTGAATGCACCACCCCCGTCCTCTATCCACCCCCCGTGTGTGTGTGTGTGTGTGTGTGTGTGTGTGTGTGTGTGCATGTGTACTCTCCTTCATAACCCAGTGTGTACAATAGATTTCGTGGCTTCGTTACCTTCCTTTGTTCTGCAGAGTTGTTCGTTCAGGTGCATTTTTTTTTTTTTTTTTTTTAATCCATGTGTCTCCAGGCAACTGGCTAAAGCGCTCCTCTCTTTCTGGACTGACTGACGGTGTGGAGGACCTGCTGGATATCAGCTCAGTGGATCGACTCTCCTTCATACGACAGAGTTCAAAGGTGAGGCTGATGCTAACATAGGCTGTGATGATTTATCTTGGAAGATGAAATAACCAGAAAAAAAACTGAGCAGTTAATTGAATGAATAAATTATGAAAGACACAAATTACTTTAAAAAATGTACAGATCTAAATTTGGGTATCTGGTCAAAATTGTCTGCAAGAAAATTTCAGATTGTGATTGAGATTTGATCGTTATTTCTTGGTATAAGATGCTAAGTTGGTTTGTGCATGTTTGGCCACACATTCTACATTTTGTGTGTGTGTGTTTTATGTGGCCGTAGGTGAAGTTCACCAGTGCGGTGAAGCTTTCAGAGGGAGGCGCTGCAGGGCCGGAGTACGGCAGGGACGAGGAGGAGAATTTCTTCAAGCGGCTCGGTAAATGGAGGTCTGGCAGGAGGAATCCATCCAAGCTTCACCACACAGAAGAGAAAGATGGTAGACCTCCCCCCACACCAGGGTGCCCCTCGCCCACCCACGCCCCCCCATCGTCCTTTTTGTCTATTTCTCTCTCTCTTTGTGTCCCAGCCTCTTTGTTTTGTCGGTGTGGTGTCGTGCCTTGTCTCACCTCGCAAAAAGTCGTGGTCTGTTCCCTTCTGCCAATTCTTCCGTACGCCATTCTCCATCGCCGGAAAGCTGCCTGCTACACTCTGTTAGCCTGGATGTATCATTTTCAACCCATCAAAATGTCTAGTTTGTAAAAGTACACTTTATTTTTCAGAATAATTGGCCTGAAACCAGCCAATAAAACGTTAACATAAAACAATCCAGCGGTGGCACTTTAAAAGCAAGACTATGTAACAATTGACAGAGGAAGTAACGTAATATTCTTGATTCTTACAAATGTAAAGTTAAATGCAAAAGCAATAAAACACCCCCGTGCTCAAGTCAGTGCACTCTGAGGTTTTGCTGCTGCAGCCTTACTTGGCCTGGTATGACCTGTAGCTTATGGTGGCTAATGCAAGTTGACATTTCTGCATCAGTTTGCTGACGTGCTGACCCGTCTCGGCTTGTGCTACTGTTACAACATGTCATCGATGTTGTCCCCTAACTTTACCCCGGAAGTGCTGGAGAAATAGCTGGAGTACTCCTTTTATTAGACACAACAAACCATTAGTGCCATCAATGCGGTGATTTCCACTGAAAATGAATCTATATAAATGATATAATTTTAAAGATTTACAAACCCAGACATTCAGATGTGTTGAAACTCACCTTCTCGTGGAGTGTAAAATGTCTGTTTTTCTCTCCAATGGCAACTTGTCATTGTTTCCAGTTCCCCCCTAAAATGTATCATCCTTTCTAAAAAAGCAGAAGATAAGAAGCATCTTATATAATGAGAAAATAGATCACTCTAATTTCATTAGTCAAAATTCTTCCGTAACAGTGTGTTGTCTCACCAACTCTACATTCCCTCCTTTCCAACTATGCACGTCCTGTTCTGTCTCAACAATCGACCCCTTCCTCTCTGTTTCATTTAACGGTGGAAAGAGAGGAAAGGAGGTGTCTGGGAATAACTCACATCTATGAAACCATCTTTCTGCTGCGAAGCATATTTCTGTGCTACGTCAAGCATGACGCTGTCAGCGCTCTCTCTCTCGTCTCTTCTGTGGTGATGTCTGGTGGTATTTTCCGATGCCTGAATTTCAGGGAAGCGATAATACTGAATGGTCCACATACAGCTTTCTTCTGTACGGCTACGGTTACACTTGTCATTTCAATGTCATATATAGGAAATAAACAAAAGAATGTAATGTTTAAGAGACCTGAAAGTTGCCTTGGCTACAAAAAAAAATTTGTGTCGGTGAGATCATACACTACAAGTAGAATTGAAAATCCAAGTGTAACCTCCGCCGGTGGCTGTGTGTCCATCTCTCACTCAGCTTCATTTGTCAGTGGCTCTTCAGTGCTTTTTGTTAAATGTCCTGGATGGTGATGTTGCTTCATGCAATGTCTTAATGCAATCTTCAGTGCTGCTGTTCACGTGGGGGGAAAAAAGTGCAAAAGAGCGCTCCTTAATATGCTTGTTTTCCAAAAATATCCCCTTCACTTGTTCTGCTATACCCTCTTCTCCTCTCTCCTCTTCTCCTCTCTTCCTCTCTTTTCTTCTCTTCTTCTTTGTTCTCCAGGTCCCCATGGCTTTCAGGAGCGTCTAGCAGCCAGTCAGGAGGCCATGAAGAATAAGAACGTGGTCAATTTGGGCGCCATTCGACAGGGTATGAAACGCTTCCAGTTTCTCCTGAACTGCTGTGAGCCGGGGACCATACCTGACGCCTCCATCCTCGCTGCTGCTCTGGACCTGGTGTGTTTTTCATTCTGGAAACAATGCATGGAGTTGTAAATGCATGTCACCTCGGGCTGTTCTGCGCATTCAAAAGCTATTACATTAAAAAAAAAAAATCTTTATCTACTTTCTGCTACTTTCAGGAAGCTCCAGTTGTGGCCCGGGCCTCCCTCTTCCTGGAATGCGCCAGATTCGTCCACCGCTGTAACCGTGGCAACTGGCCAGAGTGGATGAAAGGCCACCACGTCAATATTACCAAAAGAGGGCTGTCAAGGGGCCGATCACCTATTGTCGGCAACAAGAGAAACCAGAAACTCCAGTGGAACGCTGCCAAACATTTCTGCCAGTGGGGAGACGTGAGTGTTTAAGATTTCACAGATTATAGAAGGTGACGCTTAATAATGATGTTCCGCTAAATGTAAGAGCGCGTGTCTCTGTGTGTTTAATCTGCTCAGGCGATCGGCACAAGGCTCAGTGAACTCTGTCACTCTGACAGCGAGAGCCCTGCCAACATTCTGGGTTACATTTACGATGAAGAGACCAAACGGAGAATGAGAAAAGAAGACGAGGAAGAAGACTATTTAGACGACAGTGAGTCGCATTGTGGTGTTTCATGACACAGTTTTGGTGGATAGGGTTTTATTAAAATTATAGTTTAGATTTGTTTGTTTTTGGTTTTTTTTTAAATCCTTTACTTATGCATCTTTTTTATGTAATTACATGTCACGAAGTTTTTTACAAGGTGACAAAAACATGTTAATGCTCTAACCATGTCATTTTATTTTACATCAATTTCTGCCTGAAGACACAGTCAATCCTACAAAATGTGGCTGCCCCTTTGCTCTAAAGATGGCTGCCTGCCAGCTCTTGTTGGAAATCACCACTTTCCTGCGAGAGACATTTCCTTGCTTACCACGCCCGCGCACTGAGCCACTTGTGGTCAGTACTTCCACAGTAACCCGTGCATTCAGTGTGTGTATTTTTCCAAAGGAAACATGAATCAAAAATATGCACTAAAACATTCACCGGATATATGTTGCACTGATGATGCTCACATATCCGCTTGTAGGATCTCGACAGCTGCCGCCTGCGCTTGGACCCGGAGCTCGGCCGCCATCGCTACGAGAGGAAGATCAGCTTTGCAGGTATCCTCGATGACGAGGACGGACACGATTCGCTGAACAGCAGCAGCCACACGCTGAAGTCGGACACCACCTGCGATGACAAGAAGACACAGGAAACCCAGGGTGAGACCCGATGTCACACACACCGGCTCACTCGTTTTTGTTACTGCCGTTTGCTTATTACTCACTGATGGTTGCAGATAATCTCTCCCCACTTCCGTCCTCCCCAGCACCCATCCGTAAGATTCGCATCGGAGGCTCCCGGCTGCTTCAGATCAAAGGAGCCCGCAGTTTCCGCGTGAAGAAGGGCGGCTCCCTGTCCTCCATACGCCGGGCAGGGAGCCTCAAGAGCACCAAGCTGTCTCGGCAGGACTCGGAGTCGGAGAACGAGGAGGGCCTGCTGTCGCAAACACACAGCAGGGACACTGTTACTGACATCGGTAAAGTCGTGGAGTCATTCAAGTCATTCATGTTGTTCATTAAAAGGAAGTAGAGCTTGTTGGGATGGACGGCAGTGAGAATACTGCTTTAAGCATGTGCTTTCTCTTCTTTAATGATAAATAGAAAAAGCTGTAACTGTACAATGAACGATGCAGGAGAAAGCAGGGGGTTAATTAACAGCATCCTGTTCACAACAGCAAGATACAGGATTTAGGAAGGAAAAGTGGCCTGTGATTTAACTCTCATTTAAGTCTCATTTGTTTTATAGCATTTATTAAGAAATGGAAATGACCTTGGATATTTCCTTCTGTTGTAATATGTGTGTCCTTTTCCCTGGTTGCAGGCAGTCCCTTCAGCACCAGTGAACCCAGCATAGAGCCAGAGGGTCCGAGCTCAGGAGGAGCAGAGGACAATTACCACCGCAACATGTCCTGGCTCCATGTACGTATATCAGTATGTGTGGATCGTGTACCCGTGTGTTTCCCTCTTACATACTGACCTCCCCTCCCCTCCCCTTTTTCCTCTCTCAGATTATGATCCTGCTGTGCAACCAGCAGAGTTTCATCTGCACCCATATAGACTTCTGCCATCCGCACTGCTACCAGCACCACAGCCGCTCCTGCGCCCGTCTGGTCCGCGCCATCAAGCTTGTGTACGGCGAGACGGTGGACAGCCTGAGGGAAGACAGCGCCTCCTCTGGTAACATCGGGGCACGCGCAAAGAAAAACAAAGAGGTTCGTTTCACAAGTTGTCTGTCCCGCTTTAAACTTGGATGAATGAATCAATAAAGGAATGGGTTTAGTTCTTCATGGTGGTTCATAAACGTCTCTCTGCCCTCAGTGCTCTGACAAGTCTTGTCTGAGGACCCCGTCCATGAAGAGAAGACCCACTGACTCCAACACAGAAGGGAAGAAAGATACAGGCATGCTCAAGTACATCCGCAACCAGGTGAATTGGTTTTTGGATGCTTTACCTTTTAACCTCAGAGCTTTGTCAAGGAAGTAAACAAGTACTTTCCATTTTCCTTTTATTTAATGCTTCGTGTTTCTTTCAGGTGATGAGCTTGTCTCCGGCGCCGCTCTCGCTACTGATCAAAGCAGCTCCCATCCTGACCGACGACATGTACGGAGACGTCCAGCCTGCGGCCTGGGAGCTCTTGCTGAGCGTGGACGAACACATGGCGGCCGCGGCCGGTGAGTCGACCGTCAGGCTGAGTGTCGGTGATCCGTGGGTTGCCTCTGTAGGTTGTTGTGCCTATCAGAGTTTATAAGTGTTCAGAAGTTTAAATTATGAAAACACATATGACATGTTATTCTAGCAGTCTCCATTTTCTCCTATTTCTTTTTTGCCCTCTGTCATAATCTCTCCCCAACCACATTTTTCCTGCCCTTTCCATCCCTGCCTCTTTTTTCATGTCCTCGCTCTTGCCCTTTTTACTCCCCCTCCAGCTGCCATGTTCCTTCTGTGTGCGGTAAAGGTCCCCGACGCGGTGACCGAAATGATGATGGCCGAGTTCCAGCACCAGGAGGCCTGCCAGCGCATCAACTCCGTCCTGAAGTTTTACACACTGTGGCGTTTCCGCTACCAGGTGTGGCCTCGCATGGAGGAAGGAGCCCAGCAGATCTTTAAGGTACGGAATAATCATATTGTCATGTTTCTACATCCACAAAAAGGAAAGTCGTCCTCCCGTCTCACTTTGACCCGTGTTGTACTACATTTGTCTTTTTATTTCAGATTCCTCCACCCAGCATCAACTTCACTCTGCCATCTCCTATACTGGGCATGCCCTGTGTCCCCATATTCGACCCCCCCTGGGTGCCCCAGAACACTGGCAGCGTCCAGGACCCAATCAATGAAGATCAGTCTGTAAGTCTGAGCCCTGTTTATATGAGTTGCCTTATGCATTCAGTACATTTACTAACTTACTTTACTATTACTTATTTATACAAATAGAAAATAATAATATGTTTTATATTGAATGCATCAGAAACACTGACCTTATTATAATTATTATTATTATTACTTTTGAATCAGCTTGGACTTCGAGGTGTAGTTAACGTACATAATATGTAAATCATACTGACTTTCAAATGCACCTGTGGATATGACATCACAAACAACCTGACCTGGGTTGGGTGGTCAGGTTGCTTTAGACTCAGTGTAAATTTAATGCTGTGCGCTGCAAAATTAAAGGGATTGTTCACCCAAAACCCCCCCCCCCCAAAAAAAACAATGCAGATTGCTTTTATTTAATTTGCCCCGGGGGGGGGGGGGGGGTTATTTTTAGCCTGGTCCACCACCTTGGTCCAGACTGAAATATCTCAACAACAACAATGGATTGCCATGAAAGTTTTTGCGTAGACATTCATGGTTTCCAGAAGATGTATCCTACTCAGCTTGGTGATCCTCCGGCTTTCGCTGTAGCACCACCGTTGACATTTGCAAATTTTGAAATTTGAAATCTCTTGTCGAACTGTTTTGGGTTGCCACGACATTTGGCGCCGACACTCTCTGTGTCTCCATCAGGATGAATTGTAATAACCTCGGTAGACGATTAGCACTTAGTTCTAATCGTTAAACTAAGATGGTAAAGAATGATCTCTGTGCATCATCGACATATTGTCATAGTGAGCATGTTAACATGCTGACGTTAGCGTTTAGCTCAAAGTACAGCTATGCTTAAGTACTCTTAGGCGTGTTTAAATGTAACTGAAATTCAGCGTGTGCCACTAATTGGAAGCAGAAATCTCAGATAGCTCAAAATGTGGACAAATTAAATAAAAACTATCAGCATGCTTAGATGAATGATAAGTAACTAAATATTTTTTTTGTTTGTTTTTTTTTTTTGTAATTTGGGTGAAGGAACCCTTTAAATCCAGTTGAACCACAGCTCAAGCACACAATAGACCACAATCAGACACAGATGCACTTTAGACTGCTTTAAGACACATTTGTTACTGCTATGTAAGTGTAATGTGAACAACTGCACCAAGAAATCTGCTAGTTTAAGAAAAATATTTGTAACACACTTTTAAGGTCAGAGTGGTCATTGAAAGTAGTGCAACAGATTTCTTGGTGTTTCCTTTTACTTTTCTTCTCTTTTTTGTTAAGAAGCATGATTATCAAAATATGTTTTATAGATTTTTGATGACGACCTGCAAGCACATGTTATATAATTTATCTATCGACTGTCTTTGTTTTTAGTACTCCACATTAATTCAGTCAGTCCATACCATAGTAAGTTGGTATTTCTGCCCGGATGTTTGTGCTGATGCATCTTGTTACCTCAGATCATTAAAGACAGGAGGGAAAATTTTCTCCATTGAGTGTTTTTTTAGGCCATTGGGAGCTGTAGATTTTCATCATGGATCAGAATCTGGGGTAGTTTCATGGGTCATTTCAGATAGCTGCATCTTGATCAGTGATACAACACCACACTCACACTATTTCTAATACTTGCTCTGATTGTAAGGGGAAAAAAAATAACAGCATGCATCGGACATTCAGACATTTTGTGTGTGTTGTGCTGTTGATGCATGGTCATTAGATGAGAATGACTTTGCTGTGTTTTTTCATATCATGTGTTCAGCTTATTTGGATATGTATGTATATGAGCACTCGTGGGAATGGTGTGAGGCATTTACTGTACACAATATACAGTAAATTCTCCAAATTCCAGTCTGAATACATTTATCTGTGTCACAATTTGTCATGATTGAAATCTTTCCTATTCGATACTTCAACAGTGTTCTTCATGATGCTCGGGGTGGCATTAGGAGAATTACTGTATTAATGTGTTGTCCAGTCATTTTACATTCCAAAATGCTCCTCAGATGTAACCGTAAGCCTAGAATAGATGTGCACACACTTTCCTGACAGATTTACCCTGTCAGTTTGGTTTTAATTTGTGCATTCCCTCATTCTGAATCTTCTGTATGTCTGCACCCGCTGTTCTACCTCGGTGCTGTTTGATCCAACGCCACCCTCCATGCCACCCCCCCCTCCCCTCCCCTCCCAACCCCCCCCCCCCCCCCCCCCTTTCAGAAATCTTTCTCAGCACGGGCGGTGTCGCGCTCCCACCAGCGAGCCGAGCACATCCTGAAGAATCTGCAGCAAGAGGAAGAGAAGCGGCGTCTGGGCCGCGAGGCCAGCATCATCACGGCCATCCCCGTGGCTCAGGAGGCGTGCTACGAGCCCACGTGCAGCCCGCCGCCTGAGCAGGAGGAAGAAGGTGGGGCTACCAGGCACACAAAGAGCATATTGTACAGAAACACACACGTACGGATGTCTGCCGGAAGTTTGATGGGAACTGGCAAAAGCTGCTGACACCTCTGTACCCTTGACGGTATGTTCTTTTTCCCCTGTATCTGTGCTGGTCGTGTCGGACGTTGATCCCGCCAGCAGAAGAAGTGGTGAACCTGGCATCACGCCGTCTGTCTGTCAGCCCGTCCTGCGCCTCCAGCAACTCCCACAGGAACTACTCTTTCCGCCGGGGCTCCGTGTGGTCTGTCCGCTCACTGGCCAGCGCCGAAGGTTTGAACATAAAGAATAAATAAATAAAACTCATGCTTATCTTCCTTCGTGGACACTGAGAATTTTTATTTGTTCATTTTTCTTTATTTCTTTTTTTGTCAGATGAAGAGAACACAACAGAACACACTCCTACTCACCACATGCTACAGCCGCCCCAAGCTGTCTTCCCAGCATGCATCTGTGCTGCCGTCCTACCAATAGTGCACCTCATGGAGGATGGAGAGGTTCGAGATGATGGCGTGGCTGGTAGGTGTCATCAAACACACAAAAAAAGTTTATCTTTAGATTCAATGTGGGAATAAGAGATCGATTCACACGATGAAACATTTTATCATCACAATTTCAAACCCAATATGATAATAATAGACTGTAGATAATAGATTCTTTTATTTCTAATGTGCCTCCTCTCCAAATGTGAGGCCTGATCATGGTATTTGGTCACATCCTGTGTTTTTACAAGTGAAAATGTCTTTCTCTAATGTTTCTTCAGTGAGTGCTGTGGCCCAGCAAATCCTCTGGAACTGCCTGATTGAAGATCCAGCCCTGGTTCTTCGCCACTTCCTGGAGAAACTGACAGTGAGCAACAGACAGGTAGGCAAACACACTCACACACACATGCAAAGGATGAGCGCACCAACCGTGAGCTCACAATGGGAAAATGTAAAATGCGACATCGCTTGAATTTCTTGGTGTTGTTAGGATGAGCTGATGTACATGCTGAGGAAGCTCCTGCTCAACATTGGAGATCTGCCAGCCCAGACTTCTCATATCCTCTTCAACTACCTGGTAAGGCAACAGAAGGAACTCAGCTACTTTTTACTTATAGTTTCAAGTAAGTTATTTATTTCTTCACCTTTCAAACTTTCATCAATTCCCATAATCAAATCTCCCTCCTCCTCCTAGGTGGGGCTGATCATGTACTTTGTGCGGACTCCCTGCGAGTGGGGTATGGACGCCATCTCGGCCACACTGACCTTCCTGTGGGAGGTGGTCGGCTACGTGGAGGGGCTCTTCTTCAAGGACCTGAAGCAGACCATGAAGAAAGAGCAGTGCGAGGTCAAACTGCTGGTCACCGCATCCATGCCAGGTGAACTTACCGATACTGCCTGAAAGCATTAATGACGTAACACCGGTGTCAAAACAATGACAAGAGATTTCCTCGTGTCTTTGTTTAACGCAGGAACCAAAACGCTGGTGGTGCACGGGCAGAACGAGTGTGACATCCCGACGCAGTTGCCGGTTCATGAAGACACTCAGTTTGAAGCGCTGCTGAAGGTGAGGACGCTGGGCTGGACTCAGACGCTTCGTTTACATCCTGTAGTCAGGGTTTAGTAATCTGGGTGTGTGTGTGCGCGTCTCTCGCCGTTGCTAAATATAAATGATCCGGAGTACGACTAAATATTAATGTGAGCGGAAGTCGACTAATGAGGGAAGCTTATGACGTCTCCTCTTCCTCCGACCAGGAGTGTCTTGAATTTTTCAACATCCCTGAGGCCAGATCTGCCCATTACTTCCTCATGGACAAACGATGGAACCTCATCCATTATTCCAAGGTAGGTGGACAGCAGCAGAGACTAGCTCTTCCTGGTTTTGAAGATATTTTACGTTAAACAGTTTCCATTTGATATTGCTATCTACCTTCCTGTAGACATATGTAAGAGACATCTACCCCTTCCGGAGGTCAGTGTCTCCACAGCTCAACCTGGTCCACATGCTGCCTGAGAGAGGACAAGAGCTCATCCAGAAGCAGGTTTGGACGATTTTGAAAATGAACAATTAAGCTACTATGAAATGCTGCACCATCGAATTGACACGCTGTTCCTTTTTTCTAGGTGTTTTCCCGTAAACTAGAGGAGGTCGGCCGGGTCCTCTTCCTCATCTCCCTCACGCAGCACATGCCGGCCGTGCACAAGCAATCCCACGTCTCCCTGCTGCAGGAAGACCTCCTCCGCCTGCCCTCCTTCCCACGAACTGCCATCGATGCAGAGTTCTCATTGTTCAATGACCCACAGGGTGAGGCAGACTCCAACTGTATCATCACACACTTACATAAAAACACTCTTTTATATCTGCTTTGGCGTTTTTAACCCTGATCTCTCAGGTAAGGAGCTGTTTGGTTTGGACACCCTCCACAAGGTGCTGTGGATCAAGCTGCTGGAGGAGATGTTTCTGGGCATGCCCAGTGAGTACCCGTGGGGTGACGAGATGATGCTGTTCCTCAACGTCTTCAACGGGGCGTTGCTGCTGCACCCGGAGGACAGCGCCCTCCTCAGGCAGTACACAGCGACCGCCATCAACACCGCCGTACACTTCAACCATCTCTTCTCTCTGAGCGGTTACCAGTGGATCCTGCCCACCATGCTGCAGGTACAGATACTCGTGTCCTACACCGAGCTGTTACCAACGCTGGTGGTGTCATTACACTGCCACTGACATACAGTACATTGGGCCTAATGACGGTGTACACTAGTAGGATGAGACTTAAATTGTCTGCGGCCACCTGAGCTGATATCTCCTACTCTTCCCTCCTCTTTCTCCCACCTCGTGCTGTTTATCAGTTAGCATAGTTATCAGGCATTCAGCTCTTAAAGTTAAGTCTCTCTCCACCTCCACCTTATGAAAAATGCAAGACAATGCAAATGAAAAAAAAAAAACAGTGGAAGCACCAGAAATTAAAAGAATGAGAGTAAAATTATGCTTTTTTTTATTATATTATTTATTGGCTGAGTCGGAATAGCTGGCATTAAAAAAAAAAAAAAGAGCGTGATATATGCTGACAGAAACACATGTACGGTCTGTATTGTTGTGACAGGTCTATGCCGACTACGAGAGCAACCCTTTACTGAGGCAGGGCATCGAGTTCTGCTGCCGGCAGTTCTACATCCTCCACCGCAAACCCTTCATCCTGCAGCTGTTTGCGAGCGTGGCTCCGCTGCTGGAATTCACTGTAAGACTTACCGAGTACACACATGCACACGCCCCAATATATTCTAATAAATTTACAATCAAGGGGTGTTTTTTTTTTTTTTAAGCTTTGTGCATGCACAAAGTTTTATGTTTTTATATTCCTGTATATGCCTGGCTTAAATAAATTTCTCTCTACATTTGTTTCCCGCCCCCCCCAGACCAGCACCAGCACCGGTCTGTCTAAAGGAGTGTCAGCCCAGTGTCTGTTTGACCTGCTGGTCTCTCTGGAGGGTGAGACCCAGGACGCCCTGGACGCTCTGGAGCTGGTCAAGGCTGAAAAACCTCTGCGCTCTCTAGGTAAACTGTCAGTCACCTCAGGCGCACGTTATCACAGGTAGATGGACCACTTCAATATCAGGGTCACTGTTGTCCACTACCTCAAAGCACAGTTGTATTACCATTCGTTTATGACGCTTTTGGGGAAACTCAGCAATTCAATATTTAATCTTTAAAGCCCAGAAACCAGCCATTAAAAATTAAACATTCATTATTCATGAGAAGCTCTAAAAATTATGTATATAATTTTTTTTTTTTTTTTCGCAGATTTCTGTTATGGTAATGAGGACTTGGCCTTTTCTATCAGCGAGGCCATCAAGCTGTGTGTCACCGTGGTTGCCTACGCCCCTGAATCCTTCAGGAGGTATTGGAAACACACTCTGCATCACGGATCGTTTGTCCATCTTCTTCTTCTTCTCCTGCATCTACAGCTTTTTCTACGACAGCACCATTTTCTATCACCTTAACCGTTTGCATTAATCCCCGCAGTCTCCAGATGCTGATGGTGCTGGAGGCGTTGGTTCCCTGCTTCCTCCAGAAACTCAAGAGCAACACGGTTACGATGGAATCGGCTTCCGTCGCCAGGGACGAGATTGCCGCCATTGCCGCCCTGGCCACGTCACTGCAGGCACTCCTCTACAGCTCAGAGGCTCTAACAAGGTCAACCAGATGGAAATTTTTGCACCCGTGGTAGCTGGAGGTGATGTCTTTTTTTTTTTTAGATGTTTGCAACCTTTATAATTTATCCACACCTCCTCCACAGGCCCATGACGGCCCCGCAGATGTCCCGCTGTGATCAGGGCCACAAGGGAGGCACCACGGCTAACCACGCCATGTCAGGAGGGGTCAACACAAGGTCAGGAATTTGTTGATTTAATTCCACTTGAGTCAGTCCCAGATTCTGGTAGTCAGAAATCTGAAAGGCCGTTCATGTTCCCAGGGACAACCTCCACCTACTGGAGGAGGGCCAGGGCATGCCTCGGGAGGAGCTGGACGAGCGCATCGCCCGGGAGGAGTTCCGCAGGCCTCGGGAGTCCCTGTTGAACATCTGCACTGAGTTTTACAAACACTGCGGACCGCGACTCAAAATCCTGCAGAACGTAGCCGGAGAGCCGCGGGTCACGGCCCTGGAGCTGCTGGACATCAAGTCCCACATGAGGTGATGAGATCGATTCACAGATGCTTTCAAATACGTCTTTTGCCAGATTTGTTGATAAAGGTTCAAAACAGTTTGAGTATGTCAACTTGGGCTTTGAGAAATTGTGATGAGCTGTTCCTGAACATAGCATTACACTTGTCATGGAAAGAAATACCTTTAATAGCACTATTAATTTTTGCACTGACGGTGTGTCCATGTCGTCTCTTTCCCAGGCTGGCAGAGATCGCACACGCCCTGTTGAAGCTGGCGCCCTATGACACCCTGACCATGGAGAGCCGAGGGCTGCGGCGCTACATCATGGAGATGCTGCCCATCACCGACTGGTCGTCCGAGGCCGTCCGCCCCGCCCTCATCCTCATCCTCAAGAGGCTGGACCGCATGTTCAACAAGATCCACAAGATGCCTACGCTCAGGTGCGCTCGCCCACAGGCATTATGCACCAGGTCTGTTGAATACAATCCCACTTCTTTCTCCGTCTCCCTGTGAGTGTATCGTGCTGTACCGGTGCCGTGGTGTGTACAGTAGATAGACGGCTTCTTGGCACTGTCCTCTATAGCACTGCCTTCGTGGGTGATGTACCGTAAGTGCTGCTGTGGTGTGTTTTTTTTTTATTGTGGTAGGTGCGGGTACTTGTGAGTGTGTGTGTGTGTGTGTGTGTGTGTGTGTGTGTGTGTGTGTGTGTGTGTGTGTGTGCGTGTGCAGGAAGTTACAAATGCATACGTGGGTTTGCGTGGATGTGTGTACTAACGATGGATCACTGGCAGTGTTCCCCCTAATACAGGGGTGCAGGTTTGACTGTTAACGCCTGTGCACAGGAAGTTGTCAGACTTAATGCAGTTAAAGGTTTTGTTATTTTTCCTTTTTTAAAATTAGTTTACCTCACTATTATCTGTGTAATGTAACATGCAAATGATCATCTTTTATATACACGTTACTCATTGACAGATGTTTCTACTCGCACTTCATGCAAACAGTCTTTTGATGCTTGGGCATTTTTAATTAGACTAAGTTAGATTATTACTATCTATCTATCTATCTATCTATCTATCTAGACATAAAATAAAAGCAGACAGGGTAATACACAAAATTGCATAGAAACAAATGTAATTTTTACAACGGAAATTAAATTTACATTTAAACCAATATACACGTTAAATTATTGCAAATGTTCAAATTATGAAATTTTAACTTTTCGACATGATTGAATTAAATTAAGCAACACTGCTACAGAAGTTCCAGGTCAGATTACAGGTGTTGATGGGCAAGCATTTCCACAGTTTTAGTGTTCAGCTGCATCTCAGTAGTTTTATCTAATACTCCTATTATGGTAATTCCAGGTACATGAAGCGTTTTTTTTCTCTAGAGTTTTAGGTTTGTTGCAACAGATAAAGCAGATTTTTACAACCTAACATATCTCGTCCACAAGTTGAGCAGTCTGCAGTGCAGCAAAAAATAATGCAAATGATAAAAAAAAACCCAAAAAACAAAAGCTTCCTCCTCTTCCGTGAACATAAGAATAGACACCGCTGGCTCAGAGGGAACACTGGTCACAGGTGTGTGCTTCACACCAAGATCTGTTGCTGCAGTGTTTAGCTGTTTATGTTTGTGAGCTTTGCAATATTCACTGTTAGTATGACCATAAAGGTGATGGTTATATGTGGAGAAATATTGAGTGGTAATATGATTCTCCGCTCTGAATATTAGATTGAACCAAGACGAACAGCTTCTCCCTGCCAACGTCTTGTTTTTCCTTTCTCATCCCACAATGACATGAATGAGGTGTTTGTATTTGAGCCGCTTTTTAAATCCATGACAATGTGCTTTTGTCTGGGTGTGGGTTGGTGCTGTATGGTTGGGTGTTCTCCAGGAGACAGGTGGAGTGGGAGGCGGCCAGCAGCCTGATCGAGGGGATCTGCCTGACCCTGCAGCGACAGCCAATCATCTCTTTCCTCCCACACCTTCGCTCGCTGATCAACGTCTGTGTCAACCTGGTGCGGAACACACGCAGAGACACACACACACACACACACACACACACACACACACACACACAACGGCTCAAATCATTCCATCGTCAATCCCGTTATTTGAGTGTGTTTTTAAAGCGTTTATTCGTGTGTGTTGTCAGGTAATGGGTGTGGTTGGTCCCTCCAGCGTAGCAGACGGGCTGCCTCTGCTCCACCTCAGCCCCTACCTCTCCCCTCCACTTCCTTTCAGCACGGCGGTGGTCCGGCTGGTTGCCCTGCAGATCCAGGTAAACATCATCTGACTCTTCATCAAAAATCCACCCTTAAATAATTAGTCCCTAATAAAACTTTTAAAGCTTATAAAGCTTCCTCCATGTTTTTTTTTTTACCCATCCTAGGCCTTGAAGGATGACTTCCCCCTCAGTCATGTGATCTCGCCTTTCACCAATCAGGAGAGGCGAGAGGGGATGCTGCTCAACCTGCTGATTCCCTTTGTGCTGACTGTTGGCTCTGGAAGTAAAGGTAAAAGCTTGTTGCGATTGTAGGTGAGATTACAAAGCCAATCTCATAATAAATAATAAATTCTCAAAAGTCATTTGCCGCTTAAAAATCAAGCCTGAAATGAATAGGTCTTTGCTGAGCTGTGATTAAATGACTCGATCAAATGCAGACGCATCACTTGCTGGCCGGTTTGCGTCTCACTGCCTGTGTGTCTTCTCTCTCGCAGACAGCCCCCACCTCGAGCAGCCTGAGATCTTCCTGCTCCTCCAGACTGTCATCAACATCCTCCTGCCCCCTCGGATCATCTCCACCTCTCGCACCAAGAACTTCATGCTGGACGCTTCTCCGGCTCACTGCTCCACCCCGGGCGACACGGGGAAGGACCTGCGCCGAGAGGGACTAGCCGAGTCCACCAGCCAGGCTGCATATCTGGGTATGAATGAATGTCATTTTTTTTTAACAGGATAAATAAAGGATACGTGCTTCTCTTGTTCGTACACATATCGTATCCCTTGTGATTCTGCAGCTCTGAAGGTGGTGCTGGTTTGCTTTGAGCGGTCTTTGGGAAATCAGTGGTACCGGCTGAGCCTGCAGGTGAAAGAGATGGCTCTGAGGAAGGTGGGCGGCCTCGCCTTTTGGGACTTCATCGACTTCATCGTCCGAACACGTATCCCTATTTTTGTCCTGCTGAGACCATTCATACAGTGCAAGGTAAAGGACCAGTGATTATTGCTTCAGCTCGTTCTAACCGGTGTTTTTTTGTTTCATTGTCCTTTTCTGCGTTTCACCTTTCGCTGCTGCATGTTTTCTAGTTGTTGACGCAGCCGGCTGACTCCCAGGAGGAGATTACAGCCCGTCATCACATCGCAGACCAGCTGGAGCGACGCTTCATCCCACGACCCCTCTGCAAGAGCTCCCTGTTCGCAGAGTTCAACAATGAGCTCAAGATCCTGAAGGAGGCTGTGCACAGCGGCTCCGGTCAGAAAAATACTGAAGCAAAAACCTTTTTTCATATTCTTACATACATTTTTAAATGTGTACGCCTGTGTGTTTCTATGTGATCTGCCCCCCCACCCCAACCCAACAGCCTACCAAGGCAAGACGTCCATCAGCACGGTGGGTACCTCTACATCAGCCTACCGCCTCAGTTTGGCCACAATGTCGCGCTCCAACACAGGCACCGGCACAGTTTGGGAGCAGGAAAGCCAACCGTCGCGCCAACCCTCCCAAGACACACTCAGCCGCACCGACGAGGACGAGGAAGAAAGTCAGAAACATTCCCCTTTTCTTTCCCATTTCATGTTTGCAGGGACTGGGGGCGGAACTCACCGCCCTCCGCCCCTTTTTTCCTCTGCAGACGACTCCATGAGTATCCCCAGCGTGGTGAGCGAGCACGAGGCCTTCCTGCCCAGGGTGATATCACAGCGCCGTTTCTCCAGCCACGCCACCAGCTCGGCGGCCTCGCAGCCCGAGGCCCCCCGCACCACCATGCTGCCCAGCCACAGGTGACATTCCCAACGGACACATGCATGTGCACGAAAACGCACACTGAAACACTTTAGTTTCTTTCCTTTATTATTTCTCCAGTAGGTGGCGTAGTAGAGCTGGTGTGGAGGCAGAAAGAATCTCACTGTGTGAAACCTCAAGTGGAGTCAATAGATCAGTAGCTTTCATCCATTTTCAGTCATTCTGCTTCTTCCCAGATGAGTCAGAATGTGCAAGTGAGTTATAAATAAAATATGTATTGTATGTAAAAACATTGCTGGCTGGCCACCACTGTAACTGCAGGCTTTGGAAAAACCTTCCTCGAAGGATCATCGCTTACTTTGATCAGCACGTCTCGGTCTTGTTTATGCAACCATGGCTCCGCCCACTGAGGTCTAACCAGTGAGATGTCTGTTTTCTATTTTCAAAAAACTTGTTCATGTACAATTCGAGTCTTGGCTTGTTTATGTAATGTGTAGAATTAATATTTTGAAAATGATCAACCAGTCATATCCCACAAACCACAGTCATTTTTTTCTGTGTGTATCTCTGTTGATTTATAATATTCTTTGCTCAACAGTCTCAGAGCAGCATTGTGAAGTAGCTAAGACTCTCGGTGTCTTGGTAAGAATGTTCTGTTCCTGATTGGCTAACTGTGCTCAGAGCAAAACACCCTGGTTTCCTGCCGTCATCAGGAAGGGGGCTCAGGGACTTTTGGGTGGTGATGGATCTCGACTACAACTCCCTAAACTCCCGTTCTCCCCCTTCACCCCACTTTTTACAGTGAACCCAATGTGCTAGATGAGTCCCAGGGCCTTCTGCAGGAGGGTAACCTCTCTAGGTACAGTGGCCCTCTTTATGTGTGTGTCCCGTTGGTGCGTTCTTGCATCTGTTCTGCCAGTGGGAGGGGCATTGCCTCGGGACGGCCTCCTCTATTGGCCGTTGATCACTCATCTACATCCAATCAAATCGCCTTGGCCCGTCACCCTCACCCCCACCCCCACTTACCTGTATGTATCTCTTTCTGTGTGGGTCCAGTGTGCCTTGTTTCTGTCCCCTAACCCCCCTTCCCCCTTCTCCTCCTCTTGAGCTCCACACTGACCCTCATCTTCTCAGCTCATCTGCTGTGCTATCCTAACCAGGCCCCTCCCCCCCTTAAAAAAAAAAAAAAAAAAAAACTAAACAGGGTCCCATCAGCCCCCGGGGCTAGGGAGCTCTGCCTCTGTTTCTCCTCCGTCAGCTGTGTGGTCTTTACAGTTGACGTGCCATCACCAAAGTCAGCCTCTCTCCCATTGGTGCCATGGTGTTTCATATTGTTTACGTGTCTATCAGGCTTCTCACTGATCAAATTGGGCGTCCTACTCTGGATACCAATCTGTAGGGGCAAGGGGGAACTGGGGTGGCAACATAATGCAAGGACACGGTTATTTTCTTTGTCCAGTTTTGCTTTGAAGAAACTAACTTCATACCTGACTTATACATATTTCATACTTTAAAATGAGCGAAGGGAAAATGTTGATATTTGTAGAGTAATTCAATAAAGAGTAAAAACAAAAAAAGTTTCCCTATGAGTACACAACTTTCTTTTGTCAGTTGCTACTCCAGCCCCTACTATCCCCTGTTGTGTTTTCAGTGTATGAATCATGGCAGCATTGTTTTTCCTGCACTGTGACTGGGTGTCTTGTAAACATACTGTGTGTGTCGTGTAAGTGAGCGAATGGGTAGAATAGCAGTGGCATCTTGTTGTGGTCAAAGGTGTGGTCGGTAAGCAAAGCACAGCTGGGGGATGCGGTGGCCCTCTCGCTCTCTTCCTGCTTACGTATTTCCGTGTCTCGTGTGTGTGTCTCTGTGTGTGTGTGTGTGTGTGTGTGCGCGTCAATGCAAATGTGTGTATGTGTCCATGTGATTAACTCATCCAGGGTTGCCAGTGTGCAGAGTGAACCGGGTCAACAGAACCTCCTGATACAACCTCCGTTAGGAAGAAAGCGTGGCCTCAGACAGGTGTGGACATCCACTTTTTTTTTTTTTTTTTTTTTACAACACACATACTGCAAAGATAATATGCATATATATGCTTAATTTGATGGTAAGAAATATGAGTGATTAAATATTTGATTACAAACAAAAACCTCACAAATGTGTAGGAAAATGAAATCATGCAAACTAGATTGGCAGTGAAAAATAAGTGATTTTTATCCAAAATAGTGGTTTGAAATTACAGTTTGCATAAAAATGCATGGAAGGAAGCCAGCTGACAATCTGCACTGTGCTGTGTCTCCCCTGCAGCTGCGACGCCCCCTGCTGTCCATTCCGAAGAATGAACCCCGCGGTCGATCTGGAGCCCGGCTCTCCACGACCCGCAGGAGCATCCAGCCCAAGAACAAACCACTGGGTAACAGCATACCGTGCCTTTCGCCTGTGTGTGTGTGTGTGTGTGTGTGTGTGTGTGTGTTTTGCATTTAAAAAAAAAAAAGAAAAAAGGATGAGTGGCTCACTGAAAAATGAACAGCCAGACTTACGCTGCACTACAGATCGAGCACACAGCAAACCAAACCTACGCTCATAAAACATATTACTCCCAGTAAATTACTGTATTTAATGTCTGTGTGCTGACATGAACTGACCCGTCCTCCCCCACTCACCTCTGTCTTTGTTCCTATGTTGTTTGTTGTTCCATCTGCCACCAAACTGACTCTTCTCACTCTGTTCTGTCTCATGCCTTATGTTTCGAAATAAAGAAACTTTATTGGACTGTGAAGGTGAGACACAACTCTTAACCCTTCCTCTCCACCCTGCAACGGCCCACCCCTTTTATCTGCAACCTCACCCCATAGGGCGCTCTGCATGTCTGTCTTGCATCCCCTCCCGACCTCCCTGCCTACTCCTCCTGTCCCATCCCTGCCTCCACTCTCCACTTTCGGTGGTGCTGATGTGTAAGCGAGTCGCCAGCTGTGGCGCTGTCGCCTCTTGTTTTGACCATGTGCGCATGCATGTGTGTGCCCACAGCGCAAGGAGACCAAAAGAGGTCAGTCACCTTTACAGAGAATCAAGACCAGCAGGCGTCTGCGGGGATAAGCAAGGCCCCGTCCCCCAGCGCTATGGACCCCCCGGACGAGGGCAGGAAGGGCAGTCCTGCCCCTTCAAAGTCCCCCACGCTGGAAGTGCCCTCTGCCTCCTCAGCCACAGTCACTGCCGACCTGCACAGCCCTGCTAACACACAGGTAGGACAGGCAGAGAGAGGACTGGAGCAGGGGTGGGTACGTAACTGCTGAAACTATACATTTTGGCTCATTACTGCTTACATGGGGACCTGAATAGTCAATTAAAAAAAACAAACCAGTACATTAATTAAATATATAATCCTATGGATAGATACCAACAGGAAATGTAGTGTAACCAATGCGTTTTAAAACTCAGATCATTAATATTAAATGTTATTTTACTGCCAGAAATCTCAGGGATGCAAATGTGTCTCAGAATCTTCTTACATAAAACAAACAATGTGCATGTGCATCTACCAGTGGAGGTTTAATAATGTATGTTTGTTGTACTTTGGATAAACTGACCCAACAAACCACTTTCAATCCAGAAAACAACACGAATTTAAATGTTGTCTCTTCAGCAATGTCAACAAGAAAAACAACCACAGGTTTATTCTCTCCCAGGTCCCTCCAGCCATCAGCAGCAAGGAGAAGCGAGAGCAGTGGGGGCTCCGCAGCAGCCTCTCCCCTCCTCCCTCCATCTCCCGGCCCTCCACCCCGACTCCCCCGTCCCGAACCTGCTCCCCGCTGCCCCTCTCCCGAACCTGCTCCCCTCTGCCCTTATCCCGCACCTCCTCTCCTCTCCCACCGCCGCTCCCCGTGCTGGGCACAGCGCCGGCCCCGGGCCCCCCGCCGCCGCCGCCACTGCCGCCAACCCCGCTTCTTCCCCCGCCTCCACCGGGGCCGTCCAGGATCAGAGAGAGCCCCGGGGACGAGGACACAACCGCGCTCCTGCCGCGCAGCAACACCCTGCAGCGGCTCAGCGAGGACGACGGCACAGAGAACCCCCTCCTCACCCCGCTGCTGTCCCCTCCCTCGCCCCGCCGGTCGCCTCGCCGGTTGCCCCTGCCCCTCTCCCCCGTTGACCTGGACCTGGATGAGTCCCACGTGTGAGGGGTGACGGGTGGATTGTATTTTTCTATCTGTAGCCTGAACCAAACGCCATACGGATACCTGCAGGGTACGGATAACAGGGAGGCTGTGTGGCATGCTTTCAAAACATTTAAGAGCAAAAAGTGACGTACGTTTAGATTTGATTCACTGACAATCTAAAAGTACATCGTTTGAAAGGAAGTGTGGGCTTCTGTTTCTTGTCCACAACTACCCCTGCCTCTTCCAGTGTGTCTATAACCCGCCAGCTTGATTTCTATTCCGTCTGTAGCCCCTCAGTCTTCGCCCAAATCCTAAAAAGCCATTTCTGTTTTCCCCATCTGGCTTTGCCCTGAAACTAAACTGCTCTCTCCTCCTCAGTCTCTGTCGGTTTCAGTGTTGGAATATCCACATCAGACTCATTATTGTACTCCTGTCTGTTCCTAAGGCTACATAACCTGAGGGTTGAATGTATATTATAGCAGATCTCCATCGTCATCTCAGACCCATCACAGAAACAGTTGCATTCAAGTGCTGAATGTTTTAAGTCGGCCCGAGTTAGTCGCTTCACCCAGAGATGTATTGTTCAGCCATGTGTGATGTCATACATAGTGTTAATAATGATGATGAATACTGACTTATTACTGATCAGAAATGGTGAAAGGATTGATATTAAACTAATTAATGCTTTTAATAGATGCCTATATTTAGGAGATCTATGTACAGGAGGAGATGCTATTGTACAAAATGTTGCAAAGGTTATAAAGGAGGGAAAATGCAGTTTATATGAACATTATATTAAGAGCCATGCTAAAGCCGTGGGTGAAATGAAGGCGTTTTTATTCAATGATATACAGTAAATATACAATACAGTATATGTATTTTAAACATTATATGTGATTATATGGAACAGGAGAAATTAGAGATTTTATATTTGAGAAGATTCTTATTAGTTTTTCAATATGTTGATTGTCCTGTAAAAATGTTAACGGAACCTAAATTTGAAATTGAGCTTTCAGTAGCGGAGGGCAGGAGTTCACAGAAACCCGACGCTACTCTGCGTCTGTCAGGAAGTGTTTTTAAAGGGGCACTCCACCAAATGTCCATGCATTCTTAAAGAGGCGTTCACCTTTCACCAGGAGTATTACTTACTTATTATATTATAAGTCTGAGAAAATAGCCCTGATGTTGTCCAGTTTTTAAATTTGCAGTAACTTCATCGTACAAATAATCGAAATATGCTAAATTTGCCGGAGTACTCCTTTAAAATAAGTGGCATTATCTCTGAATGAGTTTTGTTTCAAGCAGCAGAACCGCCGCAGACTTCTTCAGTGTACATTTCAATGCAGTTCTATATTCCAGCTCTCATTGTGCAATTGAGTGTATCCCATTTAACTCTACAGTTCCAGTGTGTGTCGTGCTGCTCAAGTGTCTCAGCAGGTGATTTTATTTGTGACCAAAGACTGTAACACAATATATGAAAAAACACATGTAACATTAACGTAAGACTCAGTCACTTGTCCTGATGTTGCAGTGCTGGTCATGTTGTTCTGTTTGTGTCTGTGATGTTGTCTTATATTCAGACCTGTGGGGCAGAAAGATTTTTTATTTTATTTATTTATTTATTTTTTATTTTTAATCTTAATTGCAACTGTGATGAAGCGATGCAGTACATAGCCGTTACCTCGTTGCTCATTCCATGCCTTAACAGAAGAATTATTAACATGTCTGTCATTATCAACATGTTATGTTTGTTTAGATGAATTTATTCTGTCCGGTGAAAACCTCATACCTCTGTGATGTCCACTTTTAGGAAACTAGCACAAAGACCTACTTATTCTAACATGTGTAACTTTATTTGTAAAGGATTACACACATTTTTTTTTTCAGGCTACATCACATTCAAACAGGCTTATGTTTGTAATAACAGTAATGAACGATCACGTCCCAAGCAGATATCGATAACGTGCCATAATCCACACCAATGCACTGTGAGTGTTCTGTTAATCGCTGCTTCTCTGTGTTCCACGTCCTTTTCTTTTCACTGTTTTGTGTCGCCGTCTGTGAGAATTGTTGTAATCTTTTGGTTACACGGAGATTATGTGCCGATTTCAACAGTTTCAACTTATGCAGGGTGAATAGAAGGGAGATGATGCGGCCTCTGTAGTGGTGTATCATTCATGCCAATGCATCATTAGGACAGTGAGCAGTTTTCTCTGCTAATGACTCTTCTAGCTGATGGAGGGCAGTAGCTGTGCACAAACTGTTATGCATTCCTGTCTTGTCCTCCGGATTCACGTCGACACGACAAGTTCTGCAAAATATATCCGTCTCAAATCCATAAAACGCACGCTATATTTCTACATTAATGCCATATTCCTCTACTGCCCATTTCAAGCTTTTTAAAGAAGTTAGTGTTTTCAGTCAGAGGGCCACAGCACTGTTGAATCTGAGTTCCCTTTAAGTGTAACGTCGTCTGTGTCGAATTATGTCTTCTTTGTGCAAAATTAGAATAAATATATATACTATATCAGAATATTTCTGGAATATCTAAATAAACTGATATTGTTTACAATGGTTTTCAGCTTTCTGTTCATTTCTAGCCGTGGAGGAAACGGCGGAGATCTAGTCGGTTTTAGTCAAAATAAGCAAAAGGTCAAAAGGTTTGAGGAGAAAGCATCATATGCTGGCTCCCCCAATTTAAATGATTTTGGCTCAGAAATGTGAAAAAGAAAAACAAAGTCAGCTGTTAAAACCACCAGAGGAATAGCTCAGTGTGCAAACAGCTGACACTGTCGCTCTTGTCAATGTGAATGTAGGGTGGAAGGATCAAATCCTGGCTTCTCAAATCTCAGAATTTTGTGTTCACTCCTGAGTAGTGCGGCTGTCGTCCCACGCGATAGCTCAGCAACATGAGCGGAAGCTGTAGCTACAACATGAAAAGCTGAGGTTGAAGGTTCAAAGCCCTGTAGCTCCTCTTTTGAGGTTTTCTCCTCAGCAGTGTGAACAAAAGCATCTTTGAACACCCACTCAGTAAACTTCAGGAGTAGCTCAGTCAGATAAATGTCGATGCAGCTGATACCTAATGATCTGTGGTGATCCACATTTCCTCCCCCCCAAACCAGCAAGAAGTTTTAAAAAATGTTAATAAAATTTTGTCTGATTTTGGTGGCTCATTAGGTTTGATACTTCATTTTGTGTTTTGAGGACACGGGTTCGATGCCGGAGAAACCCGTTGGATTTGGACGTACAACACCCAGAGGAAACACTGAAAACTTTAAAGATGATACAACAACTGTTTCTGGTCCGATGGTCTGTGCTTTTGTCATTATTTATTCTCACTGTGGTATAAGGATCTGGGCTGTACAACTTAGAAGTATTTGTCTGATTATATTTAGTCAGTGTATGTACGGTGGGATCTCCTTTAATGACAGTTGGCCCCGTTTCACAAATGTCTCACAGAGAAAATGTTTCCGTGTCAGTTTCTTTATTAACTGTTGCTTTGTATTTGTGATTGTTCATGTTTCCACTTGAGGACATGAGGTGTATTGCATCCTCTGTTTGTGTCTGTGTGTGTGTGTGTGTGTGTGTGTGTGTGTGTGTGTGTGTGTGTGTGTGTGTGTGTGTGTGTGTGCTGATTGGTAATTGATGGCCCCTCCTCCCTCTGTTGTCTGCTGCTCTCTGTGTGTTTGCCTGCTGCTTCAGAGAAACACGTTTTGTGAAGCGACGTTTTAGTTTGAAACAAAATGTGACCCAGAGGACAGAAAACACCCTGATGTGAATGAAGACAAGGTAACTACTCTGAACACAAATGTGTCCAGGACAGTTCTGTGTGGAAATATTCTAGTTCACTGACTGGAGGCCTTGTTAACACCATGCTTGTGGCTTTAGTTTTGTCTGCATGTGCAGAGATGGCACATTGCTCTCACAACTTGTAGAAATCCCAGATTACTTGAATGTGCAGCTCTTGAGCTTCAGTTTGCTTCGAGTGGTAGACAGGAAGAGTTTGGCTGCAGCTGCTTGTTACATTTTACTTTGTTTTAGCACAAACTGCTTTGCTCTGTTTCACTGAGCATTCAACAATGAATTTATCCTTCTATCATTCCCTGTTTTTAGCTCAGTATAGCTTGACAGCTTGCATGAGCTTATATTGACTAGAAAAACACACCACAATGTCTCTCCATTCACTGACAATGGTGGTCATCTTCTCCTCGTAGGTGTTAGGAGTCGGCTTCTGGGTGTCTGAAAAATCCAAGAAGACGGAGGAGAACACACGGAGTGGACGGATTGAACAGGAGGGTCAGCTTCCAGCTGTGAGGAGCGAGTTTCAGTCCAGCAGATCCATATTTGGACAATAAAACTGTGTGTGTGTTCAGTTTGTATGTAGCATGTTGATGTTAATGCATATGTGTATACTGTGTTTTTACTTCCTGCTGCAGCCACGTGCTGGAGATGCCTTCATCATCATCTATTGGTAAGACCCTCTGACAAAATGATATTTGCACGTTTTTTTTTTCTCAAAATAAGAATAACATTTGCTGCTTCCTGAAAATCCTTCATTACATTAAGTCAGTTTTTATTTATCGTCCCTCGTCACAATGACACGTCTCAAATCACTTGATTTTACTAATCGCAAGGAATTATGAAATACAGTGTGTGGCAAAAGATATTGTGCTTCTGAAAACCAAGAAAGTATTTCAGAGAAAGCAGTGAGTGGCTGATGTGAGCTCCTGTCACACTGATTTCCTTGGGTGATATAAAAACATGAACAATTAACAGGTGCTTCATAAATGTAGGTGATAATAAGATTTATTTATATGGCACCTTTTTTTTAATATGTGTATTAATTGTGTGTTTTTGTTTGTCTCTGCATCTGGATCTCTGCTGTGGCGACGGCGGCGGCCATCACTGATGTCATCCGGCTGTCACAGGAGTGTTGTAACTGGGTGAGTTTCATACAAAAAACACAATGAAGGCACAGAATGTAAAAGTTGGTACTGACACACATTAATGTTACAATTTATATATTCCTGATTTTTCTTCAAAGTGCCACTGTATGATTTTCACACATATTCAGCCGCCTGGCTTGTGTGGTCATTTTGACATCTTACCTGAAAACCAGTTAGGTCTTTCCTCTAGGCATCAGATAAAGAGTTTCAGTGGGAACATCCCTCACCTAGGGGACAGCAGCATCTTGGTGTTCTGGATCCAGACCTACATTATAACGACTGATCTGCGCCTTGTTCATCGGGGCTTCCAGCAGCTCCGGGGCTGTTACAGGCTGTGTTTGTGATGAGTGTTAATGTGGAGAGGAGTTGTTCAGTCTTCCTGACATCCTGGAGAGTGAGACATGTTCAAGATGAAACCGCAGGAAACACAATGGCCAGCAGATGGTGCCAGAGAGGGTGATGGTGATGAGACTGATCTTAAAGATTAAAATGAACCAATACAGGCTGCTAATTCCATTTCTACTGAACTATTAGTTATTTGATAAATAGATAATATATTTCTGCAGTGCTTCTGCAAATATAATCATCACACATGTGTATATAACGATTCTGATTTGTGAATTATTTAATAATGTAAAATAAAATACAAAAATGTGACAGATCTCATTACTTTTTTCAGATAAATTGCCTCGAGTCGCAAAATGTGCATTAATCACATAATAATCAGACTTTTATGAAATGTATATTTTGTTTTTTGTTTCCCAAGAGTTGATATCAATAAAAGGAAACGTATATTTTCTTCAGTTCATCCTTCTTTAGAATCACTTTCTAAATGCATGTGGATGAAAAATGTAATTAAATCATGATTGATTATCCAAAGCGATCCTTTATTTTTTTATTGCATGTCTATTTGTATAGGAAGTATATAGCATGAACCTATGGCAAATACCACTGCTTCTTTTAGCCTAATTTGAAATGTCCATCCTCCTAAGGGGGCGGCTTTTAAAATACAGAACTCGCTGCATAGGTCTAGTCCCACCAAGGTTGGTACATGAAGTCATACTCTAACTCAGAACACAGAAAAACTGTTGCAGAGGTTTGTCTTTTCCATGTTGAAAACCTCCCCCTCTGGCACCGTCATGAACGTAAACACCGTCTTCTAAAGTGCAACCTGGGAAATGAAAGGAGGCCTAACAAGGACTCTCCACACAACAGTCTCATCGCCACAGCAACAAGGTAGCCTGTGATGGCCGCGTAACCGTTGGAAACCTTGGTGAAGAGGATGCAGATGAGTTGGGGGGGGGGGGGATAAAATGGTGTAAGTCAGGTCTGAGCCCAGGATCCAGAACACCCAGATGCTGCCGTGCAGGTAGGTGAGGGATGTTCCCACAGGCCCTGAAACCACCACAGAGAGCAGATCACCCACTGCATCTCTTTATCTGACGCATAAACAGAGGAGCATGTGATACTTGAGTAAATATTTACAGCTCAATAACGATGATGTGGATGATATCTACAGTAGAGTACAGTCCTGATGGTCTGGTATATGTTGGTGGTGAAGATGGTGGTAGCAGATGAAAGGGAAAGACATCACTGCAGCAGAAATAGCATAAGCAGAATTATTAGTTGGGGTAAAGTGCACCATTCAGACACGAGGCAATTCAAAGTGCTTTACAGGGGCATGGAAATACATTGAAATAGAACATAAAAGAGCATTTCAAACAATAAGAAATTTGAATTCACATCATTTTAAAAGAAGTGCTGCAGAGATAAAAGATGTTAAAAACAAGCAAATGCATAAGATTAAAAAGATGTCATGTAAGTGATTTATTGATAAGCTGCAGCACATATTGATGTTTTAAGCCCTGGTTGGAATATGATGATGATGATGATGATGGTGTTGGTGTTGAGGAAGCTTGTTCCACAGGCGAGGAGCAGACAAACTAAAGGCTGCTTCTGATTCTGGGAACACTGAGTAAACCTGTTCCCAGATGACCTGAGGGGTCTGGATGCTTCGTATGGTACGAGTAGATGGGAGATGTGTTTGGGCCCAAGAGCATTTAGTGCTTTATTAAGTGGTAGGGTTTGAAAAATCTATCCTTTGATACACAGGAAGCCAGTGCAGTGATTTGAGGAGCGGTGTGATGTGCTTCACTGTCTTGGTGTTAGTCAGGAGTCTGGCAGCAGCACTGTGGATGAGCTGTCTGGTTGATTTTGTTTTTACTAAGATCTGTGAGGACACTATTACAATAGTCAAGCCTTTTGCAAATAAATGCATCAATAAGTTTTTCTGTATCCCGTCTAGACACAAATCCTGTCATTCTTGCAATGTTTTTAAGATGGTAACAGGTTGATTTTGTGATTGTCTCTGTGGCTTTTGAAGTTTAGCTCCTAGTCTATAAGTACACGCAGACTTCTGGCTTGATTCGTAAGTTTTATTGTCATGGATTCCAGGTAATAAACTTTTAGGGAATTTATAGATGGTACTAACACTTGAAAGTCAAAAAATGCATATTGTTGCTGATTTGAGGCCTGTTGTTGCAGCTATCTGCACAGCAAAACAAAAAATGAATTTTAAGTAATGTGAATTTTTTCCTCTGAATCTTATCATCATTTTTGAAAAAAACTCCTACAAAACTCCTAAACTACAATTTCTGTTCGACTATGATGTAGTTTGACTAAAACATACACAAATCAGTGAGATAAGAAATAACAAAAAGCTTTTTATCATTATGATTATTTTTTATCACCTATGCCAATACTTATGTACTTTCATTAAGATTTTGAATTAAGGAGTCTGGCTTGTTTTGAGTATTTCTACAGAAACAGCCACATCAGCTGCCTTATCTTAAAACAATGAAATAATTATGCAGTCAGTCAAGGACAGAGCTGCACATTTCATACAACTGAACACAGAAAAATACAAAATAATTGTTTCAGCCCCCAAAGAAGAAAGATTAAAGTGACACAATACAAAATTACTTTTTACAGCAATTATAGTAGGAATACAAGTGGAGTGGTCTGCCTTAGAGAGAGTTTTATACCAACCACAGTTAAAAAATACAGCTTTGTATCATTTAATTGATATTATTACTTCACTGCACAAAAGCCCAAAAAATATTAAAGAACCTTTCGCAAAATAAGAACAAAGTCAATTAAATAAATTGCTTTTGAAGCTAAGAACAAATATAGTTTGTTAGTTTTTTTTAATGAAAAGTCACCGATAAAAAATGATCTTAAGTAAAAAGTGGTTGAGTTTGCTTTGTTGTATTGTGCGTCTCTGCCTTATGAACCTCTTTCACCCTCTAGTGATGGTAAATTGTTACTGAAGGAGCAGCTGGTGGACCTGCCTGCAGACTGGCCACATTACATGTGTTCTGGATGGTTCTGCAGACAGGTGATGAACTCTTTCACCTCTTTGCCCTCAAAGCAGATCTGGTAGACGGCTGCAAACAAGGGAAACCTACAGGGAAAGAAACAGCTATTCAGACTTCATCCTCATAAAACGCTCAAATATTGGTATAATAATAAGCCTCAAATATCCGTCATTGATGCGGCTCTGCTGTACACCCACACAGGTGTTCTCACTTTAGTGGCCGATTAGACTGAATGCAGACTGGGAATCACATTATACAACAAAACTGGTGAGGATGTCAGTCAAGCATAGACCATCGTCATCCAGTGTTCAGAAGAGGTCTAATCAGGCAGCGTAAGTGGAAACACCTGAGAGGAGCGTGGGCTGTGTACACTCTAACTGTTTAATTGCAGAAATATCAGAAATGCAGATGAATTCATTCTAGTTACTTACTTTCATATGAATGTATGTGTGTACAGTATGTATTTAATGTTCAGAGCCAATTTATTATGGTTAATAACATTGATCACCACATTTAGGGACGTAATCAACATTACTGTTTATGCTTATTAATGCAGAACTACACTCTGTATTCACGTTATTACACCTGCACAATCCACATACACCAAATAAACCTGTTATGCCATAAGGTCTAGTTGATATATAATATTTTGTTAACACTGTTACAAATGTGTTGATTTAGCACTGAGGTCATTGTTTGTACTGGACTGCGTTATATTGAGGCGTTTTTCTAATAATCTTATGATTTTCTTATGATTCAATTTACACATTTCTGTCAACGTCACCAAAAGCTGAACATTATAAACTTTGGCAATATAGAATCTATCGCTGGTGTGTTGCGTTGAATTGCAACAAAATGCAGAGTTAATGCATGTAAGACTTTGACGCTGTTGAAAACTAATTGTGAAGAGCAGGTTTTTTTTGTGCACTCACTGGTTGACTATGTCGTTCTTTTGCAGGATCTTGTAGACCTCAGCCGAAGTCTGGGGACCCTGAAGCTTCTGGCCGTTGAGCATTTCTGCCTCCAGTTCAGCGATTGACTGATGAACCAAACATAAAAATAATATTAATAATTAAAAATAATAATCAAAACTAATAATCTAAATAAATGAAATAAAAAATAGCGATCCCCTCTTCCTGATTCACCTTGGCTGTTTTGACGAAGGCCTCGGCAACTTTACGGTTCCGTCCCCCGTAGCAGGTGGTGATGAGGTCGGCCACGCCGCAGCTTTCCAGGAAGGTGGAGGAGCTCACTTGGCTTTTGCAGAACAGTTTGGAGAAGGCGACCATTTCCATCAGACCCAGCCTGATCACCGCCGCTTTGGTGTTGTCGCCGAAACCGAGGCCATCGCAGAATCCAGCACCTACTGCCACAATATTCTGGAGGGGGAAAAAAATTAAAGGATACAGTCATATATCTTTTTTTTCCTGATTTAATGCATAAAAACTACTAAATATTCACAATATGTGGCTGTCTTTACCTTTAAGGCTCCGCACATCTCCACTGTGTCGCTCTCATGTACGACGTTGATGCGAAAGTTGGAAGTCTGAAGCAGCTCTTTGAAGATTTGGCCGTTTCCCTCATTTTTGGCCCCTACGTTTGAACACAGTTTGTTAAAAAGAAAAAGGACACAAGCATAATATCATTAACACTGGTGCAACAGGGCAGTAACACTGCAGCCTCTGCAACGTCAGTAAAAGATTGTGCAGCTGAATGCTAAATTAACAGCGTCTAACCAATGGTGGTTTCACAGAACTTCTCATCTGCCACCTCGCTAGCGATGTTGGCCCCCATCAGGACGCTGACCTCAATCTCCAGTTTTTCTCGGATGATGTCTGAGATGAGCTTCAATCCATCTGGTCCCTCATCTATACCCTGGAGGACAATAATAAGAGAGAGAGAGAGTTTCTGAGTCTCTGTACAATACTTAGTGGCCTGGACAGGGTGTTGGTTTTGATAGATGCGTGTCAGAGTGAAGATTTATTTCTGCGTTGCTCAACTGTAACATCCCGTGATGCCGTGGCCACAGAAAAACATGAAGTCAGGTGACGGTTTCCTCTTTTTGCTGACGGGAAACCTGACTTGAAGAACAATGCCAGGCTCTTACTTTGATGAGCGATATCCCGATGGTTCCCTCTACGATGTGAGGCTTCATCTGATCACAGAGCTTGCCGATGAACTGGTGCGGGACCACAAACACGAGGATCTTTGCTCCTTTGACGGCCTCTGTGATGTCTGGGACAGCGATCTAGTGGGGCGTCAAAGCAGGACATGTATATATATTAGAGAAGATGCAGAGATTAAGGTAATAAACATCAAAAATAACAACAAAAAACAATACACAAAAATGTCCTATTGACATAAAATAAAAAGAATTATGAAACAACCTAAGATTTTCTAATAATGTTTGACATCACTGAGTAAAATTCTTCTATATAAACCAGTTGTAGATTAAGCAATTTGTCTATTACACTACTCAGTGTTTCCTGCCATTAACTGGTTCTTTTCTGTAGTTTGGAAATGAGCATACATGAATTTCCCAAAGGGGATAAAAAAAGTATCTATCTATCTATCTATCTATCTATCTATCTATCTATCTATCTATATCTATCTATCTATCTATCTATCTATCTATCTATTCAGTCCTCCCAGACACACGGAGATCTTTACTGTGCAACCAATTACACGGCAAAGGCAAATACAGTAGATGACACACAAGACACATGGGTCAAAGTGAAGTTATCTTATCAGTGTATGTTTCCAGATTGCGTTGAATTACATAACCTGTGCTGTCGACACACGGGATGGGCTGTGTGATTAAAAGATAATGCTCCTTATCAAAACTCCCCCGTGCACTACAGCACTTACCACATTCCTGGGCAGCTTGTGACCTGGTAGATATTTGACATTTTCATGATCCGTATTGATGATCTCCGTGAGCTTCCTCCCATCGATCATTTCTTCATACACCCACATGTTGACCATTGGGTCGAAGCGGTTGGACGCTTTGACATTGCGCCCGATGATTTTGGCGATGGAGGAGCCCCTGGAGAGAGTAAAGGACATTGTCAGATAATTAGTGTTGAATTTAAATTCATCAGAAATTATGAAAGTCTCACAGAATGCAAACACCGCCCAAAACACAGCAGGTCCAGAAACATGGGAAACTAAAACTCATGCATTGGTTTGAATTTTATTTCATAGTCGGTCTTTTGTTCAACAAAACTGAAAAAATGTTATTTTGCAGAACAATGGGGAACAAATAATGTACAGTAATCAGTGATTGATCTACAACCTCCCTATTGAGACCATCTGTAAATAACAATGTAATGAACAAACATTGGTGCATGGTGAAGCAAAACTTTCCATTAAGGACTGAAAGGTCGTTATGACTCAGGCATCAAAGTAAACAGGCCTCTTTATAAAAGGCTTTTCATGTTGCAGCTTGCAGGTTGCTATAATGTATGCTGCTATCCAAAGGAATTAAGGCTGGCTTTCACAACAAAGCAAAGTTATTCTGGTGAATACTTGGGCCACATATTTGTGTTTCTTCTGGCCCAGTATATACATATATATGTATATACGCGCCCATTTCCTCGGCCAAACCAGCACTGGAGGATAACAACTGGAAACAGCCCAGATGTGGACTTATATATACCGGACTCTGCTCAAGGAGGCAGGGCTTTCACCAGAACAAGTTTTGCTATATGCGCAACAGTTGGACGTTTTAGTTTCCCATTTTTGATGTGATGAGAAATTACCTGAGGATATTGCAAGAATGATATGTTGCTGGTTTGAGTCTAAATCTTAAGAAACAGTTTTCACGTTGATTTAAGCGCTGATTGCATATTTCCAAATACATAGCCTAAAAACGCGATCTTGTTTCTGAAAGTTGCATCTAAGATACACATGAAAAGTTACCAGTTTCCAGATCCAACGATGCAGACTTTCTTTCCGGGCATTTTGAAAGTGGTTAGTCCTATGGCTCGGTTACAATGAAGGTCCTCTTCTGTTTTTACCCCGTCTTTAGTAACTTCCTCATACGCCCTATAAATTTCTTCTTGATTCACTCCTCCCCTCGAGCACAGTGGATACACCTCTTACAGTGAGAAGAGTGGAAATCACATAAAAAACGTCTTGACACATTTGTAACACTTCTTTTTCCATTTCCACGTGCGTTTTGAGGTTTACAATTCAATACTTGGCTTAATTTTTAAAGCTGGATGGATGCTGGGAGTGCGCAGAGAAGAAAGGAAAATCTATTCTATGTATAATAATCTATGTATAATGCATTCATGTTTAAGCAATCATTTATTGTTAATTATTGAGTGGAAATATGGGAACCTGCTGGCACCAGTATTCTATCTTAACCGACCGGCATCAAGGCGGACAAGGGTACTTAACGGCACTTCCGGTCAAGAGGTTTTTCAACACAATAACAATAAACAATAACAAGAAAATACATAAACACCTAAATAAATATTTGCAGTCAATATGTTGAAAAATATCTGGAAAAGTAAGCAAAGTTTTTTTTTCTTTCTTTTCTTTTTTATTATAACAGAGTGCAATCACGGTGATATATTTGCTCCCATTTACCACATACAGTATTGATAGGTTAAGATATTGCCTGTGGCCTACAAGATATAATAAAATTGATTTTTTTTTAAATCATGCCCATTCACCACATATGAATAGATTTTTAAAAAAAAATTATTATTATTATATTACTATTCTCAAAATATGTAAAAGTAAAAAACAAAAATATATCTTTTAGATATTAATCTGTTTATTTATTTACTTATTTGTTTATTAACTAAAATACTACCAGTAGCATATAGGAAGACGAATTAAATCAAAAAAATATCTCAACTTCGTGACGAATGTAATGATTTCTCTGTGTACGTTTTTTTCTTTTCTTTCTTTTATTCTTTTTTTAGTTTTTTTTTTCTTTGAAAGTGGTGGAAGCAGGTTTTGGTAAATTTTTGTGGCTATTTTTCTATTTTAGTTTTTATTCTAATCGAACACGGAAGCCTGCTCTTGTGAGCGAGTCACATGACTGTTTTCCTGCCAGAGCAGTAAATATCAGGCGAGCTAGCAGGAGCAGGCTAACGAGCTACTCCCTGTATCAGCAGTGTAGACCATGTTTTATCAATCTTTATTAACATAGCCAGGTTAACCGTCCAGCGTCTGAAGGGTGTGTGGTGCGTTTCGATAAGCGATGAACCGACACTTTCACTCTGTAATATAAAGGAGGCTCGTGACACTTGAATCAAATCTGTGGTGACTTAGCTTAGCTAGTGTCACTGGTTAGCCTAACGCTACCAAGCCTGAGTTAGCGTCTAAAGTGGGTTGCGTTGCTAGTGACTATGCAAGCGGAAACCACGGCTTTAAGAATCACGGAAAGCGAAGGCAAGCTGGATGTATTTCCCCAGAACAGGACCCCAAGCTCGGGGAGAGCAAGTGCCAAAAGCTGGCAGTATAGGTGGGTGGCTGTTTATTCTGCTAACGCTCAAGCATTAAGCTAGTCTTCACATCTAAGGCGTATTTGGTTTGTCCACAGTGAGTCACAAGCAGCATAAATGTGATTTATACATATTGTTCTGTTTGTATAAATGGTGAATCATCATGTGTTTGGACTCTCCAATGACTGACTAATTTTGCTCATAAGTTTATGATTAAATTAGCTTTCTTATCAGAAAGATAACAGTTGCATCATGTTGCCATTTGAGCAAAACTGTCACTGGGCAAAACTCTGTGATTGATTTGTGTATTTACCTTTGTTTGTATATAGGTGTGTACTCAGTCTAGGTATTTTAACAAGTATTCTTTATCTCCTTATGTCTCATGGCAGTGATCACATGGAGAATATTGATGGCTATTTAATGAAATACACCAATCTGGTGACAGGGTGGCAATACAGGTGAGA
Organism: Seriola aureovittata; assembly: GCF_021018895.1. Taxonomy (NCBI): domain Eukaryota; kingdom Metazoa; phylum Chordata; class Actinopteri; order Carangiformes; family Carangidae; genus Seriola; species Seriola aureovittata. The sequence goes on along the minus strand of NC_079387.1, from coordinate 2,447,472 downwards.
TTTTAGACCTTTGTTTGCTATAATGTTAATCTAAAAGGTATATAAGGTTAAGACAAGGGAACTGTCTTATAAGATTTCACCATCAACTTTCAGCCAAGTTCATTATTGTAATCCAGACTAATCCAATTCAAGTAATGCCATGGTAGTTTATACAGTGGACAGACATTGTTGTGGTGGTTGTTATTTTCAGGTTCTTTGTCTTAAACAATGAGGCGGGTTTGCTGGAGTACTTTGTCAATGAGCAGTCTCGGCCCCAGAAGCCCAGGGGCATGCTCCCCCTGGCAGGGGCCGTCATCTCCCCCAGTGACGAGGACTCGCATACCTTCACAGTCAACGCTATCAGCGGGGAGCAGTACAAGCTCAGGGGTGGGTACCTGTCTTAAATACACACACTGCCTTTTTGACATTTATGTCTTAGCATATTTCTCTTACAGACCAGAGTGTATCATGTAATGTTGCTCCTCTTTGAGCTTTCATTCTCACCTTATTGTTGCTTGTCAGCTCTATTTGTAAGTCCAGGCATACTCTCATCACCATCCATCAAGTCCATACGGTATTGATCTGAATGTTTTCCATTATCTGCTGCCGGCGGGGCAGAAGCACACAGGAATTGATGCTGAGTAAGATCATCCTAGAGTAACTGTAACATGGTTTTGCTTTCTTGTTTTTCTTTTATATGCGTCTTTCAGCCACCGATGCCAAAGAGAGGCAGCACTGGGTGAGCAGATTGCAGATCTGCACACAACACCACACAGAGGCCATGGGGAAGGTAAGACAGTTAATATGTTTGGCATGCACATGAACATATATTGACAGAGCTACATGTTGATGTTTGCAAGGATCACTATATATACAGTATATATACAGACCAAAGGCCTGCTGTGCGTTAGTACTGTTACACTGTATCATATAAATAATGTGTGATGATCCAAATAAAACATGGGACTTTCTCACAGAGCGGATGTGAGCTGGACAGTTTTCAGTTTCCTTCTTTCCTTCCTCATATGCCAAAGAAACAATCGAACAAAGCAAGCTGCAGTGCAAAAATCTGCACAGCTGTGAAATATTCATGTTGATGTAAAAATGTATCAGGTTTTACCCTGTGTGTAAGCACAGTAATCACTAGTATTGATCCGGATATTGATCTACACTCTAGTACACTGCCCACAACCTCTTTTAATGGGGTTGAGATACATGAGAACTTCCCAAGGTGCTCTTTTTGGCTGTGGCTTGGAATAGTCAACAAATGATTAGATGGTTTTAACAGCAGGTGTATGCAGTGTTACTGTAACTGTAATGTGCGTGACTGTTATTTACACCTTTTGAAAATTGCATTTCAGATCTTTATTGCTTGTTATGCCTCATTTCTTAGTTGTGCATTGGTCTTCCACATCTGAGACTGAGTTAACCATAAACATAGCCTAACAACATATAACCATTTTTGAAATGTTTTTTCCCCATTGTTCAGAGTAATCCCCCACCCAAGTCCCGGAGCTACTCTATGGCGTCTCAAGGCAGCGGCAGCTCACCGATGTCCCTGCGCCGGCCCAGCCAAAACCCTGCCTCCTTATTCGGCTGGTCGCAGGTCAACAAGGGCTCGTCGCTTTACTCCAGCAAGAGGTCCCTGCTGCCAGACCACCTCATGGACGCCAGAGAGGTACTGCAAGCCACAGACACATTTGTGAGCATGCTTGGCTGACACATAAGTGTTGATGTTGTTTTTCTCAGAATCTATGTTTTTGTAGTTACATCGGTTAACGTATCATTCAGGACATCATGTTTATTTGTGTTGTGTGGGAGATTAAAGATCCATTCAGAAAAGTCTTAGTTTGAAGTTTTTAGATCACGTCATTACACTCCCTGTGACCCACCATGCTCATTACAGTGTACATGTAGCAGGGTACAGGATGTACATAGGCAAAATTAAATTATGGACATTAAGGACAAGTTTTTAATCTGCTATTTGGCAGAAATCTAGATTACAAGTTAAACCAAGAAAAAATGAAGCTGATCCAATTGAAATGCAGTTAGATTTTGATGAGATTCTGTCTCTGGGAGGTTTGATGTATCTGTTATGAAACCAAAGCTGTAGCCAACAGCATCTTCAAAACCTCTGCCATGTCCTGTCCCTGTTACCATATGAATTTCACAAATGTTATATAAAATGCGCCATGAATATTATGGTGAGTCAGATTCATAATGTGTGGAGATGAATTAGACGAGCAGGAAATAATGATGCTGGCTCTCTACTTGCTACACAATGTTTCATTAATGTTTAAACTTTTGTGCAATGCGACGTTGCCACAATGAAATTTTGATCTCTTAAAGGGCTTCTTAGAAGTACAAGCATCAGTATGTTCCTACAAGACATGCAGTTGTAGAGGTAAAATATTTAGGACTTGGTTCGCAGCCGTGAATTCTCCTCTTCACTTTGACCCATTTGGATGACGCAGATTCTCCACCAGAGAGTGCTGTTGTCTTTGTCTCAACCTCAGTAGACCACAGCAGCACAGTCGGGATCAGTCATGCTTCTTGTTCTCTATGGATTTTCGTCTTCTCGGGACCCTTAATCATAACATGGAAGTTAGTTCAGGGGATTTAATTTTCAGATTTTAAGCAGAGATACAAATAAAGACCGAACATAAAAGTGTGGATCTAAAAATTTATGTAAAGTTATGTAAAGTAGAAGGCAAATTTTTAATGGTAATGTTTTTGCTATTATTAATCTTGACACATCATTTTTTCCCCCACAATCTACTTCCAGATGATGAGCCAGGCCCAGGGCCAGCACCGAGACCTGATCCAGAGTATCGAGGGCTTGCCCGCAGCCCCCGGCCTCTCCCCTCTAGACCAGGATCTGCTGATGCTCAAGGCCACTTCCATGGCGACCATGAACTGCCTCAACGAGTGCCTGCACATCCTTCACCTACAGCAGGTGGCCAGGCAGAGAGGCTCCCTGGGAGGTCAGTGGAGGGCTGTTTCTGTATAAATTGTTTGTCTGGATATGGAAGTTGGTGTTGTTAATTCGTTTATGCATTTGCTGGTTATTCTAACAACAACGTACATGTATGCCTAACCACTTTCTTTTTTCAGGAAGTGAGTATTTCTGCTATTAGACTCTGCGGATTAAGTGTCTTTGTCCTCTAAATAAGCTGCTCCACATGCAAGACGTACGACAAATGCAACCAGTTGAGACGCAACAGTTTGCGTTTGGCTGGACAGTGGAATTATTTTGCATTATTGATGAGGAACTGTACCTATTCTTACCACCTGTCTCGGAGGTAATTAGATCTCAGATGGTTAAAATATCCACCAGTAACACTTTGAGGACAGTTTCATAGAGCTTCGAGTTGACGAACTCTTAACATGCAACACAGAAACATGTTGGAGAGCCTAAAGTGAAGTGTCTGACTTGCTGGTATCTCGCCCCTCTCTATTTAGGTTGATTTGAAATGTCCAGGTAATGTCCCACTTTTTCACAGCAGATCCCATTACTGTATGTATATTTCATTAGGCCAGACTCACCGCAGCAGCCAATCAGATTAAGTTGTCCAACGACACACAAGGTGAATTTGAATGAGATCTGCCCACTTCTGAACATACATAAAAAAATGCCCAGGCTATACTGAGAGGCTTTAGCCAATCAGAGGATGAGGATGTTTCCTGTCGGCGGGGCCAGAGTATCCTGATACTCGGCTTATTGGATGGGTTGGGTTACAGTCTTTTGGTCTTGGGCAGCTGTCTGAGAAATAGCCATCTGTCCAGTCAGCAGTCGGGCAGTAGTTAGGTATTGTGTGGCAAATGGTAGGCCGAGTGTAGAACTACGAGGGTGTGTGGGTGTGTGTGCAGCTGTGAGTGTCGGAGGGCTTTGGGAGGGAGGGGGGGTAGTACCATGAGTACCTCTGAACCTGCCACTGTGCACTCCCCGTCCACCGTAGGACCCACCATCGAGTGGCTGGAGCCCAAGCTGCCTGACATCCTGAAGAACGGCAGCAGCTCCCTGGGCAGCTTCACGACGGGGGAGGGCCCGCTGGAGGGGAGCCGACTGGAGCTCAGCAGCCCCGAGTCCTGCAGCTTCTCTGGGGTAAGACCAAGGAAATTAAACCCTTTCTCCCCCAGTAAGCAGCTAAGATCTACACCAGAGAAAGCTTTGCTTATTAGGATGTTGATATGACTTCATTTATTTCTCTTGATGCAACAGGAAACTGTTCAATTTCCATTTGCAACTTTTCTTCAGCAGTTATTCAGTCTCCCACAACATTAAAAATCACTTACTTCCAACCCCTGTGGAGTCATTCAAGCAGGTTGTTGAATAAATCCCAATCCCCCTCCCTTCCCTCTCTCAGGAACAGGAAGACATAGATGCAGAGGATGAGGCAGAGGACTCCTTCACAGACAAGGAGGAGGACCTGGGTGCTGTGGAGGAGGAGCGCAGCGTTATCCTACACTTGCTGTCCCAGCTGAAGCTGGGCATGGACCTCACGCGGGTAGGTCAAGTTCCATGTACTGTCGAGCAGCAAAACAAGCCAAACAGTTTGTCTAAATTAGTGTTTGAGGGAATGAGGTTGGTGATTTTGGATCAGTAATCCCACAGTGAGAGGTGTAAGAAGTTTATGCTGTAATATGCCACACTGAAGTATGAAAGTGAAGTCCTCCACATTAGTTTATCAGTTTATACTTTGCCAAAAATGATAGGGGTGAATAGAATTGTTTATTCTCCCAGCACTTCTTTCCACGTAATTACTTGTCCTGGACACACACTTAAAACCAAGAATTGAGTCCTAGATAGACACTCTATCTTCTAGTGTCAGTTTGTTCTAGTATTTGGATATCCTCCTCTTGGGTTTCTGATTTATCGCATTTATCTGGCTTACCTCAGATCTAGGCGATCTAGGAGACAATATGACCCCAAGGTCATGTCAGGTGTTCATTACATCGTCAGTTGTTCGATTTACTGATGGTAGATAATGTGGTAATGGACAAAATGGTTACGGTCTTGCAATTGGTTTATCCTGGGTCATTCTAACTAAAAGAAATAATAAACACAGGGATCATATTTATTTTGAATTTCCTCCCAGGTGGTCCTCCCCACCTTCATCCTAGAGAAGCGCTCTCTGCTGGAGATGTACGCCGACTTCATGTCACACCCGGAACTCTTTGTGGCCATCACCGACGGCAGCAGCCCGGAGGACCGCATGGTCCGGTTTGTGGAGTACTACCTCACCTCCTTCCACGAAGGACGCAAGGGCGCCATCGCCAAGAAGCCCTACAACCCCATCATCGGCGAGACCTTCCACTGCTCCTGGAAGGTACCCAAGACACCAGAGGCCTCCAAGGAGCCCTCGCAGGGAAGCGCTGAACCGGCCGCTTCCCAGGACCCCTACCAAGTGCGCTTTGTGGCAGAGCAGGTGTCACACCACCCCCCTGTGTCTGGGTTCTACGCTGAATGCCAGGAGAGGCGGATGTGTGTGAACACGCATGTGTGGACCAAGAGCAAGTTCATGGGGATGTCCATTGGCGTATCCATGATAGGTGAAGGTGAGCCAATATGGTTTTTGTATCAGCACACAAGAAGAGAAGTAAGGCCATCAGAAACTTTTTTAACTGACACATAGTTAGAATGGGGGGTTGGGGAAGAAGCAGGGGGCCTTCCTGCCTTGTTCTTCAGGCAAGTGGCTCAGTGTAATCAAAATAAGAGACCTCCTTTGGCTAGTTCTGTGCTACTTAATTAGGGCAGAAATCACACCTGGTAAATCTGTTGGCATCGTTTTGCAATTTGCACCTGACGTTTCTGTCTTCATTATTCCTCCAGGTTGCCTGTATTTGCTGGAGCATGATGAAGAGTACACCTTCACACTGCCGTGTGCGTATGCGCGCTCCATCCTCACTGTTCCCTGGGTGGAACTGGGCGGCAAAGTCAACATCAGCTGCGCCAAGTCAGGCTACTCAGCGATCATCACTTTCCAGACTAAACCCTTTTATGGCGGCAAACTACACAAGTAAGTCCCTCCGGTGTTCTGTCTGTACTGTACTGCTGCTTGAAGGCTGTCATGAAATTACACGTAGTGTAGCGTGCTTTTACTCATTCAGATTTGGCGTTCCAAATGTAGGGTAACAGCGGAGGTGAAGCACAACACTACCAACGCGGTGGTGTGTCGCGTGCAGGGCGAGTGGAACGGCGTCTTGGAGTTCAGCTACACCAGTGGAGAGACGAGAGTGGTGGACGTCACCAAGCTGCCTGTGACGAGGAAGCAAGTTCGGCCGATTGAGAAACAGGGACCAACTGAATCCAGGTCAGAAGAAGTGGACTCGTACCCTGTGGATTTTACTTCTTAGTTTAGTGATATCCTGTTAAAAGCTTGTAATTTAGACAGACCTGAGTAACATGCTCTCTTTTGTTGACAGTGTGTTGTCATTACATTCTCTGGTCTCCGCAACAGCTAAACACACATAACTCAGAAGCTTGACGGTTGAATAGTTCTGTCTCTGATTGTGTGTCTGATTCACTTTTATAATTTTTGTGACGCAGGCGTCTGTGGCAGCATGTGACTGAGTCCTTGCGGCAGAAGGACATCGACAAAGCCACAGAGCACAAGCGGATTCTTGAGGAGAGGCAGAGGACGGAGGAGCGGCACCGCGCTGAGACTGAAACCGCTTGGAGGACCAGATACTTCGACAGAGAGGTGAGCAAGATAAACGCAACACATGTACAGGTATGCTGCTGCTTGATTTGTTTTAACTGTTGTGAAGATTTGGCAACAGAGCAACAGGATACTGGAGACTGCGGTCTGTTAAAGGTCATCTGTGCTCAGGCTATCTCTGCTGACTCTAAATAAATTGAGCATAATTTCTGTCTCCAGTTGGAGGTTCTCTGTTTCACAGCGTTCTCACCTTGCACAAAGCTATTTTAAATTTCCTTTGAATCTGGGTCATTTAAACACTTGGACTCAAGTTGGACGACTTTGATGAGTTTAGACTCAAGTACACAAAAACAAAAAAGACTGCAGCTAGCTTTGTGTAGCATCAGAAAATAACCCAGGCCCCCCTCTAAAGTGCACGAGTCTCTGCATGCACGTGGGTCACGCGCTGCACCATCCCCCCCCCACAAGTAAATTCTCAACCTTTTGGGGAAAAAACAGGAAAACAAAAAGTAGCAGCACAACCTGTTCCAACACCTGAAACAAAAGCACGCAGTGGAATCAGGGACATGGAAGAAATTTGCGTCTCCTCAAGATTCTGATGATATCGCACGTCCAAATTCCAAAACCGCCACAACAAAGCAGCAAACTTGAGCTGCCCAATTATCCAGTAACATCACGTACAACAAGAAAGATGTAAATGTGATATATTATCACTCTGTTGTTAAAATGGTATTATATTTGACGTGGTCAGGAGTCAAATCTCTGAGTGTAGGACTCAGGATCCGGACTTCTGCTCAGTTGATCCCTTTTATTTTTCTTCTGTGTGTCACAAAAAACAAATTTATGTCTTAATTTACAAACATTACATAGAATCTGTTTCTTTTTTTCATCAAATCATTCCCAACCCGAAACAAACTTCCTGATGGGATGGCTGACTTCATCGGATTAAACGGTTTTGCTGACTCAATGCACAAATGAATTATTAAACCTCAGCTGCAAACCAGAATATATTGACCATAGTTTTCTCTCCTCCTCCTCCAGGGCGAAGGCTGGGTTTATCACAAACCACTCTGGAAAAACTCTACATTCAAATCCTAGCTCCTTCAGTGTCTGTCTTGGATGTCAATACTGTAGATTCAGGAATGCGTGTGTGAGTGTGTGCGTGTCTGTGTGTGCACAGACATGTGGTTGACGGTTATGAAATAAGAGCGTGACCTGCACTGACGTACAGACGAATGCGACATGGGGAGAAGGACAGAGAGACAAGCACGACTGAGGGTGTTCTCAAATCTCGCTCATGATGTTCACGAAGCCTCGAAGTACAAGCTTTTGTACTGCTGATCAGTTTTTTTTACAATCCAATGTCAATGAAAACATATTCTTGTACAGGTAATGGTACTCTTATTTACACAGCCTTAAGATAGTCTGATGAATGATCCTCTAAGTTTGGGTTCTGCTGATCGACCTGGATATGGTTCTTTTCTTCTTCTTTTTTTTTTTAAGATGTGGAAACACACAATGGTGTAGTGACTTTTGAGGAGTCTCTTCCTATAATAAGATATTCAACACAAAGAAAAATGAGTGCAATGAAACTGCTGTAAATTGGAGTCAGTGTATTTCAATGTAAAGTTACAGTTTGCAATATAGTATATCTACATGCACACAATATTCTGATCTCTTAAGTGTAGCTAATCCTCTTGCTGCTCTCTCTCTCCCCCCTGTTTCCAGTCTTTATGCTAAGCTAAGCTAACAGGGTTCTGGCTGTTGCTTCATATGGAAGGGTTCGACATCAAATCTGATCTCAGCAAGAAAGTGTGATTCCAGAAATATCGACTTAGTCATAAAGCTGATGCACTTGCAAAAGACAGTTTTTAAAAATCAAAATAAATCCAAAACTAAAACAGCACAGATGAAGATACTCTGACTTTCAGTTCCTAGAAAGGGTTAAGCCCCAAAACACCTGAGCCTGCAATTCCCATCAGCGCTTTCAGGCTTTCTGTTATAAATTTGAAGTCTGAAAGCCCAACTCAAGATAACCCTGATGACATCACAATGGCATAAGTGGCATATAAACATGTAATTATTGGTTTATAACACAATATAATGTAGATTTCATTAATGTATTTGACAACAGCTTTGACTCCTGTGGAGGCTGGTGTATGAACAGATAATGGATGACAATAAAGTGAAAGACAGTTGTAATAATATAAAATATGACCTTATACCATTTTAAAATGTCCCTTATGTACTGCACTATAGTGTGTTATCAACCACTAATTCTTAATATACTGCTTATAAATACACCTAAAATAAATTGGTGGAATGATCCTTTAGCGATGTAACACTTCCACTGATCCTTTAGAATCAATATCAGATGATTGTGTGCGTTTAGATATAAAGTGTGTATTGATTTGCATTTTCTCTCTAAATTATAATTTGTTTACTTGTTGTTTGATGCTATTAAAATTGATATATTGAATGAAGTCACGCTGCTGGAATGTGGCATGTCGTAGACCAGCTGACGAATAACCAAATTTTAAAATACACAAATGACTGAGTCGCATGGGAATGCGTCTATAGATTACTCCCCCCTGTCTTTCTGTGTTTTTAGTTTAGCGCTGTAGGAGTGGATGGGGATGGAGGTCCCTCATGCATGGTAGCAAAGTGTCTCTGTTCACAGTCTTTGCAGGAAAGTATTCTGCTCCCGTGTCTGCATAAGTTCAATCTCCAGTCTGTTGTAAAAGCTTTTAACCAAATTTGCTTGTTTTGTAATGCAAATAAATATTTTCTTTGAATGCTTGTTCACCTACCCCACCCCCCCACCTCCCAAATTTTACGCTTTAATTGCTCTTATTTTTAGAGCCACTTTTTTGTATAGAGATGTTAACATTTCTTGTTCCATCAGTGTTTGCGTTTTTCTTTTGGAAGTAATTCCAGTCTTCTATACTGTGATGTACCTGTAATGAACTGGTTTTTTTTTTTGTTTTTTTTTTTCCCCTAAAACTGAATTTCACTCACACTCTCAAAACATCCCAGTATCAAGTAAGAACAGTTTATCTACAGAAAGAGGAAATCCACCCTGCCATTGATAAGCTACTCCCTCCAAGTCTTGGTGCCTTATGCAAACTCTTTCTGTGTGTGTCTTCCAGCTACGGAGCACATCATTTTCATCAGTTACTTACCTGACAGATGCAAAATGGCAGATGTATTATTTGTGTGTGCGTGTTTTTTTTTTTTTTTTTGTGTTTGTTTCTTTTTAAGAACCAGTGCTTGATGTTAGAAGTGGGTGAAGCACTTTTATTCCAGGTTTTTGACATTTTCTTGGTTTTGAACTCTACTGGTTGTCTTGCTGACCTATGAAATGCACTGACATGGATGGAAACCTGATGTTGTAGAAAAATGGACATGTGTGATAATAATCAAATAAATTGCGTATCAGTTGTTAACTGTGTAACAAGTTTGGTCCTCTGGTGAGTTTCTTCCATTCTTGCTCCTCTGCTCTTTCACCCACAAACATGTGAAACAAGTTTCTTTTCCAAAGTACAAGAAAATGAAACGTACATTAACACAAGTCCACCAAACAGCTGTGCTTCAAATGCCCTAAGACACAAAACAGAGAAAGGTGATACTGTGGAAATACTGTACTGGACCAAAAGAATTCAAAGTGCCCTAACTTCAAGAATCAATGGTGGATCCCCTCCCTTAACTATATTAGCATAGCAAATCCTTATGGAAAGTATTAGAATTGAAGGTCAAATAATGTGGTCACTTTGCAAAGGCACTGAAAGAACTAAACAGACTAAGCTCTAGCTTCCATTCTGTTTTCATATGTGGCTTCACTGCTGTTTAATAAAGGGATCCTCCCTCAATGTGAAATCTAAGGGAGCACCAGCAGATGGCGCCAGAGCAGCTGCTGCTGCTTATACAACATCATGAATTTGCCCTTAAACCAATGCTGAATACTTTTTTTTTCTTATTCCTTTGTTGAATAAGAAATATACTTATTGAGGTATGGTGGAATATCATTGGTTATTCTCATTATGGCTTATGCAGGATAATTATGTTACATCACTTACACTGCTTTTGGATCTGGGCTGTAAAACTTAGAAGTATTTGTCTGATTATATTTAGTCAGTGTATGTACGGTGGGATCTCCTTTCTGTACACGTTAAACATCTATTACCGTGAGCACAGAAGAGTGCAAAGGTGTCTAAATAAACTGCTCTGAAGTAGAACGTGAAACAATAATTCACAGCAGATGAAGAAAATATAATTAGCGAGCAAGAGGTCTCAAACATTCAACACTTTTTCTTCTCTCTTCTCACTGAAAGTGTAGAGTTTAAAAACTAGAAATATATTCAGGCCAGGTAAGCAGGCAGCTTTGGGACTGATTACAACAATGTCAGATCTGATCTGTCTTGTCTCTTTATAAACTGAGTGTGTGTGTGTGTGTGTGTGTGCGTGTGTGTGTGTGTGCGTGTGCTGATTGGTAATTGATGGCCCCTCCTCCCTCTGTTGTCTGCTGCTCTCTGTGTGTTTGCCTGCTGCTTCAGAGAAACACGTTTTGTGAAGCGACGTTTTAGTTTATCTGTGACCCAGAGGACAGAAAACACCCTGATGTGAATGAAGACAAGGTAACTACTCTGAACACAAATGTGTCCAGGACAGTTCTGTGTGGAAATATTCTAGTTCACTGACTGGAGGCCTTGTTAACACCATGCTTGTGGCTTTAGTTTTGTCTGCATGTGCAGAGATGGCACATTGCTCTCACAACTTGTAGAAATCCCAGATTACTTGAATGTGCAGCTCTTGAGCTTCAGTTTGCTTCGAGTGGTAGACAGGAAGAGTTTGGCTGCAGCTGCTTGTTACATTTTACTTTGTTTTAGCACAAACTGCTTTGCTCTGTTTCACTGAGCATTCAACAATGAATTTATCCTTCTATCATTCCCTGTTTTTAGCTCAGTATAGCTTGACAGCTTGCATGAGCTTATATTGACTAGAAAACACACCACAATGTCTCTCCATTCACTGACAATGGTGGTCATCTTCTCCTCGTAGGTGTTAGGAGTCGGCTTCTGGGTGTCTGAAAAATCCAAGAAGACGGAGGAGAACACACGGAGTGGACGGATTGAACAGGAGGGTCAGCTTCCAGCTGTGAGGGGTGAGTTTCAGTCCAGCAGATCCATATTTGGACAATAAAACTCTGTGTGTGTGTTCAGTTTGTATGTAGCATGTTGATGTCAATGCATATGTGTATACTGTGTTTTTACTTCCTGCTGCAGCCACGTGCTGGAGATGCCTTCATCATCATCTATTGGTAAGACCCTCTGACAAAATGATATTTGCACGTTTTTTTTTTCTTCTCAAAATAAGAATAACATTTGCTGCTTCCTGAAAATCCTTTACTTTAAGTCAGTTTTTATTTATCGTCCCTCGTCACAATGACACGTCTCAAATCACTTGATTTTACTAATCGCAAGGAATTATGAAATACAGTGTGTGGCAAAAGATATTGTGCTTCTGAAAACCAAGAAAGTATTTCAGAGAAAGCAGTGAGTGGCTGATGTGAGCTCCTGTCACACTGATTTCCTTGGGTGATATAAAAATATGAACAATTAACAGGTGTTTCATAAATGTAGGGGATAATAAGATTTATTTATATGGCACCTTTTTTTTAATATGTGTATTAATTGTGTGTTTTTGTTTGTCTCTGCATCTGGATCTCTGCTGTGGCGACGGCGGCGGCCATCACTGATGTCATCCGGCTGTCACAGGAGTGTTGTAACTGGGTGAGTTTCATACAAAAAACACAATGAAGGCACAGAATGTAAAAGTTGGTACTGACACACATTAATGTTACAATTTATATATTCCTGATTTTTCTTCAAAGTGCCACTGTATGATTTTCACACATATTCAGCCGCCTGGCTTGTGTGGTCATTTTGACATCTTACCTGAAAACCAGTTAGGTCTTTCCTCTAGGCATCAGATAAAGAGTTTCAGTGGGAACATCCCTCACCTAGGGGACAGCAGCATCTTGGTGTTCTGGATCCAGACCTACATTATAACGACTGATCTGCGCCTTGTTCATCGGGGCTTCCAGCAGCTCCGGGGCTGTTACAGGCTGTGTTTGTGATGAGTGTTAATGTGGAGAGGAGTTGTTCAGTCTTCCTGACATCCTGGAGAGTGAGACATGTTCAAGATGAAACCGCAGGAAACACAATGGCCAGCAGATGGTGCCAGAGAGGGTGATGGTGATGAGACTGATCTTAAAGATTAAAATGAACCAATACAGGCTGCTAATTCCATTTCTACTGAACTATTAGTTATTTGATAAATAGATAATATATTTCTGCAGTGCTTCTGCAAATATAATCATCACACATGTGTATATAACGATTCTGATTTGTGAATTATTTAATAATGTAAAATAAAATACAAAAATGTGACAGATCTCATTACTTTTTTCAGATAAATTGCCTCGAGTCGCAAAATGTGCATTAATCACATAATAATCAGACTTTTATGGAATATATATTTTGTTTGATTTTGTTTCCCAAGAGTTGATATCAATAAAAGAAAACGTATTTTCTTCAGTTCATCCTTCTTTAGAATCACTTTCTAAATGCATGTGGATGAAAAATGTAATTAAATCATGATTGATTATCCAAAGCGATCCTTTATTTTTTTATTGCATGTCTATTTGTATAGGAAGTATATAGCATGAACCTATGGCAAATACCACTGCTTCTTTTAGCCTAATTTGAAATGTCCATCCTCCTAAGGGGGCGGCTTTTAAAATACAGAACTCGCTGCATAGGTCTAGTCCCACCAAGGTTGGTACATGAAGTCATACTCTAACTCAGAACACAGAAAACTGTTGCAGAGGTTTGTCTTTTCCATGTTGAAAACCTCCCCCTCTGGCACCGTCATGAACGTAAACACCGTCTTCTAAAGTGCAACCTGGGAAATGAAGGGAGGCCTAACAAGGACTCTCCACACAACAGTCTCATCGCCACAGCAACAAGGTAGCCTGTGATGGCCGCGTAACCGTTGGAAACCTTGGTGAAGAGGATGCAGATGAGTTGGGGGGGGGGGGGGGGGGGATAAAATGGTGTAAGTCAGGTCTGAGCCCAGGATCCAGAACACCCAGATGCTGCCGTGCAGGTAGGTGAGGGATGTTCCCACAGGCCCTGAAACCACCACAGAGAGCAGATCACCCACTGCATCTCTTTATCTGACGCATAAACAGAGGAGCATGTGATACTTGAGTAAATATTTACAGCTCAATAAAGATGATGTGGATGATATCTACAGTAGAGTAGAGTCCTGATGGTCTGGTATATGTTGGTGGTGAAGATGGTGGTAGCAGATGAAAGGGAAAGACATCACTGCAGCAGAAATAGCATAAGCAGAATTATTAGTTGGGGTAAAGTGCACCATTCAGACACGAGGCAATTCAAAGTGCTTTACAGGGGCATGGAAATACATTGAAATAGAACATAAAAGAGCATTTCAAACAATAAGAAATTTGAATTCACATCATTTTAAAAGAAGTGCTGCAGAGATAAAAGATGTTAAAAACAAGCAAATGCATAAGATTAAAAAGATGTCATGTAAGTGATTTATTGATAAGCTGCAGCACATATTGATGTTTTAAGCCCTGGTTGGAATATGATGATGATGATGATGATGGTGTTGGTGTTGAGGAAGCTTGTTCCACAGGCGAGGAGCAGACAAACTAAAGGCTGCTTCTGATTCTGGGAACACTGAGTAAACCTGTTCCCAGATGACCTGAGGGGTCTGGATGCTTCGTATGGTACGAGTAGATGGGAGATGTGTTTGGGCCCAAGAGCATTTAGTGCTTTATTAAGTGGTAGGGTTTGAAAAATCTATCCTTTGATACACAGGAAGCCAGTGCAGTGATTTGAGGAGCGGTGTGATGTGCTTCACTGTCTTGGTGTTAGTCAGGAGTCTGGCAGCAGCACTGTGGATGAGCTGTCTGGTTGATTTTGTTTTTACTAAGATCTGTGAGGACACTATTACAATAGTCAAGCCTTTTGCAAATAAATGCATCAATAAGTTTTTCTGTATCCTGTCTAGACACAAATCCTGTCATTCTTGCAATGTTTTTAAGATGGTAACAGGTTGATTTTGTGATTGTCTCTGTGGCTTTTGAAGTTTAGCTCCTAGTCTATAAGTACACGCAGACTTCTGGCTTGATTCGTAAGTTTTATTGTCATGGATTCCAGGTGAGGTTTAATCTTTCTTCTTTGGGGGCTGAAACAATTATTTTGTATTTATCTGTGTTCAGTTGTATGAAATGTGCAGCTCTGTCCTTGACTGACTGCATAATTATTTCATTGTTTTAAGATAAGGCAGCTGATGTGGCTGTTTCTGTAGAAATACTCAAAACAAGCCAGACTCCTTAATTCAAAATCTTAATGAAAGTACATAAGTATTGGCATAGGTGATAAAAAATAATCATAATGATAAAAAGCTATTTGTTATTTCTTATCTCACTGATTTGTGTATGTTTTAGTCAAACTACATCATAGTCGAACAGAAATTGTAGTTTAGGAGTTTTGTAGGAGTTTTTTTCAAAAATGATGATAAGATTCAGAGGAAAAAATTCACATTACTTAAAATTCATTTTTTGTTTTGCTGTGCAGATAGCTGCAACAACAGGCCTTTACAAGCTCCATGAGAACTACACGAGTCCTCAAATCCACAACAATATGCATTTTTTGACTTTCAAGTGTTAGTACCATCTATAAATTCCCTAAAAGTTTATTATTGTTCACATTTTCACTGTCATCTTTGTTGCATGTTAATACAGATGCTGCACCGGTCCCGTGCCTTGAGGGGAGGAGAGACGTCTGCAGACCGACCAAGAAGACACCGTTCCTGTGCTGAGGCTCCGATGTAAGATACAAAATATTTGAAATATTTAGTTGTTGGTTTAATATCTGAGATAGAAAGCAAAATATTCCATAAGAAAAAGAAGTTCAGAGAGAGCGAAGAGAGCGAACTAAGTTGCTGAGGAGCCTCAGTTGCTCTTCAGCAACTTCGTAAAAATGCAACAATATCGGTCTTGATTTCACTACATGCAAGTGTGTTTACAATCTCAAAATTATTATAATTTTTTATCTGTATGTGGAGTTGTTTTCTCAATTAAATCAATTCATATGAATTTTAAACAGTATGTTTTACTCCAGAATCATCCAAATGAGCCCAGGAAGGCAAGTGTCTTCTGTATATATCAATTCCACAATCTTGTCACAAGGGGGCGCACCGTTCACATCAGCGTTTTGTTAGTGATGGAAGAAGATGAAGATGGTTCATCTCCATAAGCGGCAGCAAACACAGGACTTTACGTTTGATCACAAATGAAAGCCGCTCTCCCCCTGTATTCATTCACATGCAAAACGCTGCACGCCGGTCTCGATCAGTTCTCCGATATGGGAACTTATTCCTAGAGGCTGATGTTCACACCTGTGTTCGGAGTTCGTGTGTTTGATCACAGGGCTGAAAGTGATTCCCACGAGGGCCGTAGTAACTCAGTATGAAAAAAGAGGATTAATGAACAAACGGCGTCCTTGTCCCCCCATCTCATCCATCCACCCCGTATGACGTGAAAGAGGCATTTGTAAGACTCCTTTCTTTTAGTCGGTGCGAACCTTTACAAGTTAAATCTACGATGAAGTACCTTTCCCTGTTTCTTTCAATCTGTCTTTCTGGGGGGGGGGGGGGGGGGCACAAAAGGGCGACTAGGAGCTTCCTCAGGTTCCCATGGGAGCGCTGGGTCCTGCAGGTCGGTGTCCTCTGCAGTGGGATGGCTCTCCTCATCTCGTAACTGCAACTGTCATCGGTGGTTTTTTTTTGAGCGAGCGCCGAGAACCCTTGTGGTGGTTTGACACAAGCCCAGATCCTCCGTTTCAAAGAGAAGGCCCACCTTCAGCTTGAAAGAGGAGCTTAATCACCACGGTAACTTGTCTGTTGGTACCCCTCGACCCCACGCACACACACACAGATACACTGTCCTCCAGTAAGAGGCCCTTTGGACAGCCGAGAATAATAGCATAACAGCATGGATTGAGGTCTGTGTTGTTTTTGATTTACATGTAGCTCTCAGCTCACCAAAATTTAAAGTTGAAATTTATCTTTAAAGCAGCACTGGAGGAGATTCCTTTCTTTCTCTTTAATTCGCTTTCTCTTGCTAAGAGAGAGATGAGAAGATGGATGTCAATTTTTCTCTGAGCATAAAGACTGGAAGCTCTCCCGGCTCTGTCCAAAGCGAAAAAAATACGCCTTTCAGCACTTCTACGGATGACTGTTTAACATGTTGTATCTCTTTTGTTTAACTCGTGAGGAAAGAGAAATGTAAAAACAACAATTTGTGGTTTTAGGTGGTGGTGGTGGTGGTGGTGGTGGGGGGGTATGTGTTGGAGTTCAATTACAAAGGGACTACTTTCTACAGAAGAAAAAGTCTTTATAAAAGCTGTTGACAGTAAAATATTCCAGAGTAAGAAGAATGCTGTGTGTGAAAATCCCATTCACATCTACTGTAATGAGGTGGAGGCAGGTATCTTAAACCTCAAGTGTTCATGAAAGGGTCACTTGTCCCTGCAGTTACACTCAGCTCTATGAAGGGTTTTTTTTTTTAGCGTCTTTCAGCTCATTGTGTTGGTTTTACAAACCACATCTTTAGTGCTGTGAGATAAACCAACTGCACCTCAACCAAATGACAAAATTAGCGAAACACAGTGGAGCATTTAGTAACTAAAGAGCCAGACATTTCCCTCAGGAGTTGGTGGAGACCAACATGGAGCTGAAAGAGTTTTAATGTTGGACTTCCGTTCACCTAATAGACAGAAACACAACTCTAGATGAATACTGCTCTGTATTTGCTGGATGTGTAACTAGGCAACTGTTTGCAAGACAAGTGATATCAAGCTTCATGGCTTGATACCCCCCCCCCCCAAAAAAACAAACATATTAAGCCACTTTTCAGTATATTTCACATTCAGTAGTGTTGTGATTTATGAGGTGTGTTCAGACTGGGCTGTCCGCAGTCGGCTTATCGCACCTGTGTATCCCATGGATCAATGTCTGAGTTGTTTCTCCCCTGAGCACTGCAAGGCTTTAAATTGTTTTCATTTTTTCATTTTTTTTAAGGCCACATGTTTCACGCCTTTAGATTTACAGCACTCAGAGAAGCTTTGCATCAGTGTGAAACCTCACACGTAGGCTAATAGATAACTCATAATTTTACCTCCAGGCAGTTTGGTGTCTTTTATATCTTTATATGTGGAAACTCCTACACTTTTTAATGTGTCTGTGTGTGTGTGTGTGTGTGTGTGTGTGTGTGTGTGTGTGTGTGTGTTTGGCACAGAAGGGTGAGAGTCCATCCTACATTCTCAGCTAATTACAGGCCACTGATCTCGTCAGCTGTCACCGCCACACTCTTTTTACATGTCAATGATAGCCAAATGGGACCTCATATCCTTCCTCCAGCTCATACAATGGTCTCATTGAAAACATAAGCAAACCAAGAAGCGATAAAGCAAAAGGATGCCACTCCTCGTCCCAGCTGGCGTCGGCTCAATGGCAGAGGGCACGGAGTCTTGTCCGTGAAATAACAACCACTCCTACTCCTCCTCTCCTCTCTAATCCTCCCCCCTCAGCCTTCACCTCCGCCCGATCATCTTCATCATCGCCTCGGCCTAATCTGGGCACGTTTTGCGTGGACTCTGCCTCTTTGCCTCCTTTTGTTGTTTGCCAGCACTCTGATGGAGGGGGGGAGCAGGGTTGGAGGTGAAGGCAGCGGTGGCGGTGGTTGCCCTGGTTTGTATTTTACTTTTGCAGTCTGGCAAGGGGGGGAAGAGGAGGAGAACTTGGCAGGGAGCCTGGTTGTGGCACTGCATACAAACACAGGGGTGAAAACACAAGGCACTATTTGTTTGACTCTCCCATCCTCTTACCTCAGGGAGAGTGGAAAAAAATTGCATGAGACAGCCATAAGATACGGTACGTCACGTCCCTCACTCCCTCCGGACAGCCATCGATTCTGTGGAGCGGCCAGGGGATGGACGGACACGAGACAAATGGAAAGCAGTCCACGTCAGGAAATCGCTGACCATAATTCAATGAAATGAAATCAGTTTGTACAGTAAAAACTTGGCGGGACGCCCAGTCTGCTTTGCTGCTTAAAGAAAATAGTGAAAAAGCTCTTTGATTGGTTATAAAATACTATCAGCCCTAATGTGAATCTACAAAACAGCATCAGGAGAGTAACCGCAATTTATTACTACAATATATGTTTGACTAGACAAAGGGCTGACAAAGTCAAAGCTGGATAATGTCTCCTCTCTTTTTTCTATTCCTGGTTCATCTAAATCTCCTTCGCTTGATCTCCTGTGGACTCAAAGTAGCTGACATCAGCGCAAACTCCACGGTTCTCCCTGATTTGTGGAAGATGAAATCTTTACCGTATGTACTGTACTGGTCTCTCTCTCGCTCTCTCTCTCTCGAGTCCACGCTTACATGCACATAAAGATGCTTTCTCGGGCTGCTGATGTGAAAGGGGACATCGCCGGGTTCCCAGTGCAGCTGCAAATAACATTGATGTGGCATTCCAACATGTCAGCGTTGCGTGGGCCATGCACAAAGCCACTTCCTGTTCCCTCCGAGCGAATGTTCACGAAGGAGACTCCAATCACCCTCCTCTACGCGGCGATCCTTTCACAAGTCTGATCAGATTCGATGCGTTTTCCAGCAATCGTGCATGTAAATTAGCCCAGGGCCACATTATCATAAGTTCAAGACACATCAGGTTCACTGTAAGAGCCATGAGTATTGCAGCAAAGCAGCAGAGTCGTCTAATTTATTGCTGCTCTGGTCTTAACCACAACTGCAGCATGCAATCCAAAGGGAGGCATTATGGTTGAATGATAAAGCAGCCTAACACATCTTGAAGAAGATGGGGTGACACTGTCAACAGTGTTTATGCATTTTCCCAGTGTGTTTTCACGAGTCCTGCCATATTTGTGCTGTGCACCTCTGAGGTTTCAATCCGAGTCCTTGTCAGCGAGATGTTCGCCTCATTTACTGTCAGTTCCGTAGCTGTCGCATGTTGGAGCTTCGTCAAAACACATGGTTTGTAAGGGGGCGGTTCAAAAGGCCATGAACTTGAGACTGAAGGTCAGGTCAGTTTACTGTCTCTCCTCCGCACACACTCCCGATGGACATGCTTGTTGGGTTGTCACAGCTGGAGTGCTGTAATAATCTGTCAATCTTTAAGCCTGCAGAGGTTGTGAAGGTAGAATATGGAATATAGCAGTATGGAAATAAAAGAAGTGACAGTTTCTTTCACTCAGCGTCGGCACAGCTGTCATTGCATCCGTACTAAACGCTTTAATTGACCCGTCCGCTTGCATCCGCTCTGACCTGCTGCAGAATATATATATATATATATATATATATGGCTTTCCTCTCTCTCCGGTGCCACACGCCAATCGTTTCCCCCCAGTGCTCCTGCAGGGCTCTGATCTGTGACATGAAAGAGTTAAAAAACCTCTTGCCTGGAATAGATCCGGATGTGCTGTAGGTCAAGACTGATGTTCAAGGATCATTAGCCATTACCTCCCCGCTGCACTCTCAGGGCACAAGCGCACACGCCCGTGCACATCAGTGTATGAGCAAGGTTTGGGACTAAGAGGGGATTCTCGAGCCGTGCTGTAGATCCCAGTTTGTGCGGATATACCATTAAACTGACCAGATTTATGCCCCAGAACTTGCCCTGACAGGTGTCCCTTGATGCCAAAATGATGAGTTGTGGTACTTGACAGTAAAGATAAAAAATGAGACCTGAGGTGAGTCGAAGAGTTTTTCTTTCCTTACTTCAAGAGTAGGGGGGAGATATGGAGGACAGGATGTGATTGAGGAAGGAGATGGGATTTAAACTTTTTTGTTGTTTCTGATAAGGGGAACACACGCAAGCGTGCACACGTGCCAACGCACGATCATTAGGTGCACACACGCGATGGTTCTCGTGATGTTGCAAGTAGCAAAGTTCACCTGACAGGCATTCAGATTTATGACTGATCTGCAAAAAACTTCAAACTAAGAGCGCTGGCAGTGAGGACATTTACAGTGTCTCCAAAAATAAAAAGCACTAACTGTTATAACTGTTTAACATCACCATTATTTAGTGTGAAAGCTGAAAGTGTCTGCATGATAAATTGTGTCATTATTAAAAAATTTTATCTGGCAAAAGGAATCCTTTAATTCAGGACATTCCCTGTTTTCTATTAGATTAAAATAATACATCACAAGCTTCCAATTAAGAATTCAAAGATTTCCAATATCAAACGCTAACTGAAAATGACATGGTCAATCTCCACATATTATTACCCTTCTCCCTCATAACATTCGATGCCAATCAGCATAATACAATGCTGCCTTTTATCCGATTAGCCGCTGACATTTAGGTTTAATTGAATGCCCGTGCCAAAAAGGACAACCATGGGATCCGTTTGTCTTGCTTCAAAACAGTTTGGAGATTATTTTCAAATGATTCTTTGTGTGATTTATGAAATCATCCATCTCTCAGCTCTCCCCAGCCCCAAAGTCTTGCAGTGTCGTCAGCCTCCTCAATCTCGCTCTTGTCTCTCTCTGAGTGAACAATGTTGCAATGCAGTGAGCTTAGAGGGGAAGAATGCGACAACAGAATGGAATTACTGGAGAAATTATTGCATTTGAGACCGCAAGGAATGTGGCAGAGACGGGCTGAAGCGGAGGATTTGTTCACAGTGGTTATGGATGACCTACAGTGGGCGGTTTAGCCTATAGCTGAAGGGCTGTGTCATCCAGGCAGCAGGCTAAGAAACATAAAAGTTTACGTTACGCGCTTTTGATTTCAATGTATTCTGCAAAAATAAAATGCAAAAAAAAAAAAAGAAAAAGAAAGATAAACTACATATGACATCGGGGATGAGGTTGATTTCACATCCTTGCGTCTTGTGGGCTGCTGCAAGGATGGGTGGCAGCGAGGAATGCGGCGCGCTGAGGAGTACCCTGCGGAGAGGCCGATGAAAAGCAGACCGCTGGTGGCTCCCGGCCGGCATAAAGAAGTCTACTTGGCAGTAAAGCTGAGAGTCATGTGCCTCCATTTAAATGAGAAGGCAAGAAAAGGGGAGAGAGGCAGAGAAGAGGAGGGAGAGAAATACAGGCTGAGCTAAGAGGCTGGGGAGTCTGCCAAGCCAAGACACTTGAGGAATGCAGCAGCAGCTCTCTCTTTGCAGTAATACCATTACAGTTAGTGCTATCTGAGTCAGGAAAACTGCTCTTTTAGTCCAGTCAGCAAGTCTCATAGCCAGTGCAGACAGATGACAGGTAACACCATCAGAAGAAACGGGGAGTAATAGCAAAAATCGAACCCCGTCTCCTATCTAAGGGATTCCAATAACAACTGTATATTTGCTCTTTGTGTACCCCCCCCCCCTGAAAAAAAGAAAGCATGCATGTGACTGCAAATTGTTGGTACTTGTACATAGCTGCATGTCTGTCGACCAAGTATTTTCGGAGGCAAGTGAGCAATTGTCTTGTCTTGTCAGCGTTTGTGGAGCTGTGTGTGAGAGCGTGAGGCATGTGTTGTGACTCCTCCAGCCCTGGCAGTTAGTTAATAAACACAGGCCTGTCAACAGCTGCTGGTGATGTAATGTGGAACTTCTCCTCACTCTCCTTATCCTCCCGCCCCACCCTGCCTCCCGAACTCCCTCCACCGACACCACCACCTCCCTCCTTTCTATTTACAAGTCTTTACTGGGTGTTGCTGCAGACTTCCAGCACTGGCAGGAAGTTTAAGAGTGTGTGTGTGTGTGTGTGTGTGTGTGTTTGTGCGTGGCTCCCCCCTCCACCCCACCCCACCCTCTGCAACAGGGGAATTTACGACAGTATGTTTTCAGCTGCCATCAAAGGAAATTCCACATCATCACGTTGTCTTCCTAACGAAAACACCTCTGAGAGACTTGGAGCTTCAGAGCTGGCTACAAACCTGTTGAGTGGAGAGGATCCGGCCGGTGCAGAGTAAGTTTGGATTCCTGCTTGTTTGTCTTCTGACATTATGGGAGGATGAACAGCTTCACCTCCATTCATAGTGCAAATTGAGCAAACGTGCGCACAGCATGATGGGATAGGTGGCAATTAAATCAAGTTTTTTGCAACTAGAATTAACAAAAGCTGGCACATGCACAAAAAATGGTCAGGTAATCCATATTTACTGGTATGGTTTAAGTAAGGGTCAAGAAAAGCTGCGAATATTGTCTGTTTCCACTGTGAGTATGGCTTTTAGTATTTTAGCTAACGTTTAGCTAGCTTAGCACAAATGTTTTTTAGCATGACAGTTTAAGCAAGGTATGTTTAATGTTGTTTGTGCAGCACTGTGCACAAAGAAGTAACTTAATGTGCTTTGGCAAATCAATGCAAACACTACAAAATAGAGTCAATTAAAAAAAGAAGCTAGCATAGCACTTAGCTAATTACTTCACTGCAATAAAGACCAATGTAGTTTAAAAAAAGTTAGCAAAAAGTTAGGTAGATGCATTAAAGCATGATTTCTATATGAAAATGCTAATATTTATGTTCTGTTTAAGCACAGTAAAGTGCTAACACACAACATAAGATGATACAAACAAATAATCACAAACAATACCATCTCTTTAACTGGTGGTGAAAACGTTATTTGTTGACTTTTAAAGGAGCACAGGTTGCAAAGCAAAGCTTGTCCCTTGTTTTCAAATGCTGTGAAGATTAAACTGATGAAAAGGATGGCTGTGGGAGACGGCGCACAGGATAAACACGCACGGACACACTGTTGTTTCTCAAGCTGTCAGCAGCCTGCTGATGAAATGTGTGCGTTCGGTTCTTTAGTGAGTTGGCCATTGCACGATGCTCACATACCAAAGTGAGAGGGGGGTGGGGGGGGGCACAGTTGTGTATTTTGATAACAGTAGGAAAATTCCTCTGCCCTCTCTTGGCTTGCTGCATCACCCCTGGGCCTTTGGAGTATATTTTTCTGTCTTTTTTTTTTTTTTTTCTACCTGAAATGCTATCATGAGAGAGTTCAGCAGAGAGTCAGGCTGTCCGCTGAAGCAAGCTGGGTTACAGTGAAGGGTCCCACGACAGGAAGCGCAGTTGAATTTTTTTTCTCTCCAGGATGTATATTAAAGCATCCTACGCATCTGGCGGGATAAGCGCAGGGGAATTGCAGGGACTCCCCTCACGAACAGGATGACGACATTACAGTCATTGTTTTTTCAACTAGACCTCCAACCCTTCCTTTTTAAACCCCCACATAAAATTGTCTCCTGACCAAACAAGATTTAAAGCCGCGTGGACAAGTTCTGGCAGAATCTTTGTCATTTAAAGTGTCCGAGAAACACATTTTCTTGTTAGCAGATTATTTCCCTTCATCTTGTTTGACATGATGTTGGTAAGGAAGTAATTTAGGTGTTTGCATAAGTATAACATCTGAGAACCAGCCTTTTCGGTTTTCTCAGCAAGGGCCTCCGATTCCTGATTGGATGGAACGGAACATGAGTCATGTTATGCAAGCTTTACTGAACAAGTAGGCTTGTCAAATAAGTCAAATATTGATAATACAGTGCTCAAAGTGACAGCCCGTTCAATGCATCACTAAATAAGAAATAACGCAAAAAAAAGTTGGAGAATACTTGCGAAGACAGAACTGGAGCATTTGGTGATGAGAAGGAATATAAGCACGGATGATTTAAAATGCAGAGCTTGTTGTCACATAACTGTCTCCTTATTGCAAACATGCACCGAATGATTTACAAATGCCTCACAGTCCTCCAGCATGTCTCATAGCTTTGTGACTGTAAAAACATAATGAGGAGCTTTTGTGGAGGATCATCTTCACTCTTCCAGTCATGTTATCCCCCTTTAAGCATTATTCAGAAGTGCATGGTGGTTGTTATGTTAAATTTGTAAAATGAGAATTTGCTTCTTTTTTTTTTCTGCACTGTTTTACCACATGTACAGAAACCTTGCTAATTACAATTAAACCCCTTTCATTATCCCACAAGTCCATACTTCCCTTAATAATGTGGTTTAAATACCAGAAAGACAAACAAGCTCATGCAGCATGATCTCAAAAATGATAAAGATGTGCACATGTTCTGACTGGCCTTGATTAATGTGATTAAAACGATGAAATTCTCCAAGAAGAACACAGTTACATAAGGGGGCATTGTGTTGACATGGATCCCGTCTGTGTTGCAGCATCAGCATTCATTTTAAAGGGACTGTTAAATTGACCTCGTAGCCTTGACGATAGGCCTCTCATTTTCACACTCACGTGGTAAATACCTAAATGTTAAACATGTGATGATTACCAACACGGTATAAACATTGATACACTATGGCAGCAGCCATGAGCGCACTCTGTAAAAATTCAGAAAAAGACATAACATTCAGCTTAATGATCGGTTTGCTGACAGAGGAAAGACAACAGGCCAGTGTAAAGTATGGCTTATTGTTCAAGGCTCTCAGACACTGTAATTCCATGTTAGGCTGTGCCAGGCTACAGTTGGTGGTGCCAACTGTACCGGGACACATGCAGAGGCAGGATCAGACAGGCTGGCCAGCAGAGGGACTCAAAACATCCGATCAGCATAGACCATCTGTGCTGCTAGAATACAGATGGACCTCTCTCCCCGCACATTAAACCCCACATCAGACACTTGCATGCTTCAATTTTCTCCTCAGTGAATGGAAAGTAATAGCACCCCCCCACCCCCTATAGTCCCCTCCCACTTCCCTCGGTGTAGCAGGCGAATTAAATAGCGTGGACTCAAACGTATAATCTTCCCGGTCATTCATTCTTCTCCCCGGACATGGCAATCTGGATGAATCATTCAGAAGAAAAATAAAGAGGGAACAGGGCTCTTTACCGTGGGGGATGCCTCTGCTCTGACCCCGTTTCAGTCCCCCCCCCACCCTCATTCAAGGCAGGCAGAAACCAAATGAATTGGTTCCTGGGGCAAAGGGGGTGCACCAATCAATGTCCAATCCCCCTACCATCCATTTTCAGGAACTGGCACTTCCTGGCATTACAATTTCTTTTTTTTTGGGGCAGTGGGGTATTGATCACAGAGGTCCAAGTTAGCCGGGGGGGCTTTCATTTTTGAGACCTCTGTGTTTTCCAAAAGATTTGTAATAGATGTGAATGCTAATTGAAAACTCATGCAAAATGCACGTCTGGAATCTGGAGTCCTTGGCTCTCCAGGCCTCATTCTTTTCTTCCAGATGGCCATTTAAATATTTGCTTAAATTTATTTGCTCCATCATTTATTGCATAGTTTAATGTATAACCCATGACTAAATCAATTCAGAAACTCGAAATGCAGGCTATTCACATGTACAGACCAGAGGAAATTCTTTTATTGCAAATTCCACTGCACTTATTCCTCAATGAAAGGTTTTATTTTATGGGAAAAGGGCCAAAGTTCAAGCCACTTGATATCTTTGTTTGAACTTACCGTGACAAAGATTTCTTAGTTGTGGTGACTCTGTGCATAGTGTGAAATGAGAATATGCGTGGGTGAAAGCCTGACTGTATTGGCTACAAAGGGCAGTATTGTCACTTGTGGCAGAGTGTGGTCTCTGTATCACTTGGAAGTCAAAAGCCAGAGGGCGGAGCAACAGTGTGTCTTTAGCAGGACCTGCTACTTACTGTATGTGCAGGATTATTCCAACTTCACCATTAGAAAAAAATTTAGAGAGTCCCAGTGAAAGGCCAGTGATTGCAATAAATGCACAGCTGCCTAATTCTTCTCAGCTTACAAAGGAACAGTATCAAATCTGAGTCATGACCATCCATATTCATGGACAATCTGGGCTTATTATCACCATTTATCCATGAGGCTCACAGTCTGTTTTCAGTACAGCAATCTCTCAATGGGTTTAAGTGTTATCATTAAGCTGTTATCCCCTCACATTATCCCTGTTGTAGTTTGGAGCTGTCTGGGGCTGTGTGACCTCAGCTGGGTCCTCTCTTGTTCCTGGAGCAGATGTTAAAAAAGAGAGAGAGCCCCCCCCCTCTCCATTTAGGTTGTACACACACACACAGACACACACACACCATCCTGCCGCGCCTCCTCCCTTCACCCTGGCATCTAATTAGGCCTACAGCACAAAGACTCCCAGATGTCAGCGTCCTCCTGGCCTCCTTTGATTATATCCTTTCCACCCCACTGGCTGGTTCGCCGACTGGCTGGATGGCTGGCTGGAGGCCGTGTGGACTATAGGCGTCGACGCGTGTCACTCCGCGTAGGTCAACACTGGACCGGTTTAACATATCAGTAATTGCTTTTGGTGTAAATCACAGGAAAACAGGAAGGAAGGGAGCATGGAGGCCGCAGAGAGGCCCTAGGTGCGTCATTAAATGTAGGCAAAGCAGTATTTATTTTTGTGATATGATATGTAGGACAAAGTCACATCCACTATTAGTCACCAAACTAGTATCACTGCATATTTGAAATAGCATTTGTCATGGCCAACAGTCGCTGGAAGAGTGTTTCATTTCCTTTAAAAGCAAGTAACCAAGAAACATTACAGCGTGGAGACAAGTTTGTCAGCTGATGAAAAGTGGTCATGGAGCTGCTTTTTTTTTTTTTTACAGACATCAGCTTTCAACAGCCAATCAGATTTCCACGCCCCCATGAACACTGGTTCTACCCACTGAATTCTTAATGGATGAGATGTTGATTACCACTTCTGTGAAACATATTGGAGAACTGTTGCGTAGTTGTATAGCCTCAAACAATAGAGCCTCAAATAAGGAAAGGCATTCAAACGATTATTATTTTTATGTCGTTAAACACATGTATGCAGTTAAACAGATGGAAAGAGGAATGAAAACATTACTGACAACTACTGCATCGACGTTGCTGTAGGGGTCTGACATGTAAACTCAGATCAGATTGATGGAGCTTAAGGGAAACTGACAGCATAAAGACTAAGCGTCATTTGGTTTGTTTGACTGTCAAAGGTAGGAGTTTTCCTGGGTGTTATCGCTTGCTCTTATCTGAATGCCCCTGATATCTGGCTCTTAATATGTTTGCTTAATGTTTATCACTTCCGATCCATGCACTACCTCATCCCTCACACTTTCTACACCCTAAGGAGAATGTTGTTAGTTTTTTCTATATTGAGTCTTGGCAATCAGGCGCAGTGCTATAATCCATTTTAATCATTTACTCTAAATTTCCTATAACCCCCCCCCCCCCCCCCCCCCCCCCCCCTATCTCTGCATCCAAGGGATTACTTCCTCCTTTAATCTCCAGCGTAAAGGGACCAAACTGAAATGTAATCTAAACATAGACCAGACTATTTCATCTGATGCAACACACATGCACAATTAGTCATTACAAAGCCAGGGAGAGAGAGACAGGCTCTGATGTTTCTGTGTCATTAAAGACATTCCCTTTCACATCCTGTTCACTGATTAGACAACTTCCTTCTACTCTAGATAGCCGGGGGGTGGGTGGGTGGGGGCATTCAGAAATGGGGCAGACGGAGACTGCGTCGTGTTTAGAAATATAACATCGGGTCTGGATGAAAACTTAGCGGCTGGTCCTGCGTGCAATCTGACATTTGCGGCTTCGTGTCAATAAGTTTGGACTCGGCAGATCGGCGGTGGATGGAACATGTCATGTTGATGTGTGGGGATGTTTGACAAGTTCAGTCACGCCGCTGAAGCTTCAGACAGGGTGTAACAGATACAGCCTACAGCAGATGCAAAAGGGGGGCTTTGGGGATGCCGTTTTTGGAAGTGCGGTTGCATAAGTAGTTACATAAGACACATCCAGGATTCATCAATGCATTCATGCACACAGTAATACAGTCTGTGTTGCGCAGAGAAGGTCACTGACCCCCGAGGCGTCCATCAGCCGACCTCTGACCCTGTCTTCGCCGACGAGGAAGTGCTATGCTTACTCTGCGCACCACCACAGTGAGTCTAAAGCCGTGGGCTCTTTGTAAAGAAGTAGTATGCGTGAAGTGAAGTGTTTATCTTCTGCTGTGGCCTCAGTCAGGCCAGGTCGGACTGGTTCCCAGCGCTGTTTGGAGAGGCCTAGAAAAACAACAGGGCTGAAGCTTGGGGTTTGGGTTGGGTTGGAGGGTGGGATGCCTGGGTGACGCTGAGAGCAAGCAGCAAGATCTATCTGGAGCGTAGTGATCCTAGAGTCTCGTCAGGCCTGAGGAGAGAGGTCCATACTTCCGCTCCCTCTCAAAGCTTTTTTTTTTTTTTGAGAGAAGGTACTGCTATAGAAAGTGAAAGAAATGGCAGAGAAAAGAAAGTAGAAGGGATAGTTCAACAACTCTGTATGAAACTGCTGCCTCTGCTGTTCTGGACTTGGACTCTGATCTCCTGTAAAAGGTGAAAGCCCTCCCGACAGCGGAAACGTGCCCCACCGGACATGAGGTACTCCTTGTTGACTTTCTCCCTCTCCTACTCCTCCCCCTTCTCCCCTCCCTCCAGGGCTTCCCAGGTGTGTGGATCGCTGCGGGGCAGAGGGACCATGAACAGACACCTGGAGAGCAGAGAGCAGTTAAAGAGATTGTCTCTTGACAGCGGCCTGCCGGTAAGTCAATCCCCAACACTAGCAGTGTATGTTAGGTCAGTGAGACAGGAAATAGACACTGTGGAATGCCCTTTTAGGCTTTAGCTTCTTCCCTAAAGGGGAAATGTATAGAATTTGTTTTTAATGTTTCTTTTGGCTTAAAATTGTTGAGGTCAAACTTGTAAATGAAAACCACTTTACTGCTGCATCAACTTTCCCATTGCCTTTAAAGAAAAAAACAAACATGCCTTTCATAGGATTTGTGATTGTGATTGGTTGTTGTCTTTGGGACCATACTGTCATGGCTGCAGTTTGTTTGGACTTCATTTCCCATGGAGTACCTCGTTGGTGACGCAGTATATTTTCTCTTCAAGGTTCCGCAGGTGGCGCTCTTTTATGTCTTCATACATTGTGACTAACGCTGCTCACCGCTAACTGTCCACTCTCTTTTGTTTATTCTGCTGGCAATGAAAAATGCTTCGCTTCCTGTGCTCGGGCAAATCTTTCCCAGGAAGGAGCCACTTACGTTGAGGGTGTAGAACAAAAAGATCAGGGTGTGAATGAGACAAAAATGGTAAAGAAAGTGCACATTAATGGAAATGTCACATACAGTACAGACACATCTACGCGTCAAAAGGCAGAGAGAGAGAGAAAAAACAGCCCCCCTCTGCCCCCCATGACTTATTAGTGAAACACACTGTGGCTACTGGTGATTGACAGGCTTATCTCTATGCTGCGCTGCACTTGTGAATCACAGGAGTGGAAACTTGTTTTGGCTCAGGGTTAACTGAAGGTGAATCCGCTTGCGAGTGCCTCTTTGGAATGTCAAGTGCAGCCATATAGTGGCTGCTGTGTTGTGTCTGCACGGGGGCAAAGAAGCCCCCCACACACACACACACACACACACACACACACAAGTGCATACTGTACGGTCACTGCACAGGAAATAGTAAATCAAGAGGCTTAAAATAGCATTTTTGATATAGGAAATGCAGAAGTCATCAAAGACACATTTGCTGGAGATGAAATGGCAACAGTTGAAGGCTGCAGTTACTCGGGGTGTTTCTCTTTAAAGGAAAACTAGGGTACAGCTCGAAAAACTATAAAACCATTAAGTAATACACAGTCATAAGCTGCATTTCTGGGGCAGCTTTGTAGTTCACGGTGTGCTTTGTTGCACGTTACCTTGCGCGAGGCTTTAATGAAGCCGAAACATGTCAACATACTTTATCTACTTGACCCGACTTAATGACTCGCTGCTGATCTACCTGCTGCCCTGGTGAACACATCGGTTTCTTGCATGGCTCTTATGTAGTCTATGTATCCATCAATAATATTCCTATTAATCACTGCAACTAACAATTATCTTCATTATCCGATCTGCTGATTATTTTTTTTTTGATATATCCAAATAGTTGGCTATTCTGTCACCCCACCCCAACATGAATAACCATCATAACATCTGCCTTGAAATTACATAACATTCACTAATTGCTTTGCCCAGAGCGATGCCTGTATTTTCACTTCTCATCCAGATGTCCGTGGCTACACCCTCTCACTGGATCTAAAAAAAAGAAAATTTAAAAAAAGGCATCCTGGGAAATGTAGGAAAATCACTGACTAGATTGACGAAGAAACTAAATCATAAATACCCATCATTTTTAATTCAAAGAACATCAAAATTTAATCTTAACAGTATAAAAAAAAACAGATCTTGATGTTGATATCTCTTTTTGGGATTTGGGCCACAAACGGCTCAGTCTGTCAATCATTTCCTACTTAAACAACAACATGAAAGTGAATCTGGAAGACGCACACTTGGAGTGACACACTTGAATCCTCTCACTGAGACAAGACACTCCCTCATTTATAATTCATTCACAGCGGGTTCGCTTTGTGAATGTGTAACTTCTGCGACACAGTGGACGATTAGTTGGTGATGCGGTTTTTTTCTTATCTAATGACTGCGTGATTCATAAAGGCTTTGCGAGCATTATCACCGCCACTTATGGTTATTATGTGATATGAGACGTACTGTAGCTTTAATTGCTTTAATTGGATACACAGCGACCTGATTTACTGTGCGACTGAAAGTAGGTCAAATTTGTGATATGGGTTTATGATTCAACGTGCTCACATTGGTCCACTCAACTATCCATGCATGCAGTATTTTTCCCCCATTTTCCATTTTTCCTTCTTTTCTCCTCTCTTGTGCACTCATTCACTTTCTCCTCCCCTTGCTCCTCACAATTAAGTCAGTTTCTTTGTCTTACTTTATCTTTTTCCTCTTTCTCTCCTCTCACCTAATGATTTATTCTCACTCGGGGCAGCAGGAGCATAAGGGTGCTGGATAGTGGGACATGAGGAAGCCCAGAGCATTTTGGTAAAGGTCCAGCATAGATCTGGTGGCAGTGTGCACATTTGATTCCATGGCATGGCCAGCCATGGAAAGTGCACATTGCTTTCTTTTGTATAGCACATTTGAAGATGAAGAAGAAGTTTCTTACCCAGTTTGATTCAAGTGAAATGAATGTAACTGTCTTCCTGTCTTCTGTCTTTTGCTGTTTTCAACATCATATTGAATCAGTGACCTCTCCCTGAACCATTGTGAATATGATGTTATTTTTATGATATACAGTAATTTAGAGGGTCAGGCCGGTCTAATGAGCCTTTGTTCAGCTGTAAGTCACTTGAGTTTGAGGCCAGTGAGTTTAAGTTTGTTTCTAAACTACAACCTGGGTCTTTATCCTTCCTAGCACTGATAGGGGACTTGATATCTCTGGCCCTTGTGGCCTTGCTGGCCCTGGCACAGATAAACCTACTAAGTCTTGTAAACACTCCTTTTCCTGGGAGGATATGAGCCTCTGATACATTTATTTTTTCAGGCATCTGAGAAAACACAAGAGAGGACGGTTTCTGACATTCCGTCAGACGACAGGCATGTGCTTCCATGTTCTGCTTTTCCCTCTCTCCTGTCACCTGTGAACCAGTTTTGGCCAGTTGTCTGAATTTACATGATGCAGAGGTTTGCCTGCTAACAATGCATTTTACATAACACAGTGCGTGACCGGGACAGATTACCCTGTGCTGCTCGCTCAGTTTTATCACAAGGTTGTCACCCTTGTTGCGGAAGATTACACACAAAGTGGTTGGCCTTGTTTTGTTGTTTTCATGAATTTTAGCCGCTCCATGTGTTTTATGGCTTGTTAACATTATGAACATGAGAGATTTCCCACTGGGGATGCCGCTGACAGATTTTCAGTTCGCACTAACACACAAAGCTGGAGACAAAATACCATATGTCTGCTGAGGACCAGGTAAAATATTTATATCTGCTCTTCTTTGGATGGATTACATGGCCTGGCTTCATACAAAGCTTCTATCAATCAAACTATGGGTAATTTGGTGAACATAGAGCTTGAATGTCAGTCTGGACCACCACCTCACACATGTATAATGCATTGACGCAGCATATGTTTCCTCAATGTATGCAGGCTGGAGGGAATTTTAAGGGAATTTTTCCTGCATGTGTGTTTGCTCCAAAGCTGCTCAAAGCCACAGGCCTTATTCAAATAAGTAATAGACTTGAAGGTCTTTGTGTTTGAGTGTGTGTATGTGTGTGTGGCATTGCGCATTTTGTGAGTGAAGGGAGTGAACCCCTTAGTCAGCATTATCAGCCATTTATTGATGCATTTCATTACACCGCTCCTCAGCTGTGATAAGAAATAGGTTGGGTCGGACCATCTAATCTAGATCAGGTTATGTAGCTCGGGGACGGCCCAGAGTAGCAGCAGATATAAGCAGCGCTTGCGAGTAACTGGGGCACCATTTGCATTACATAACTGCCATGTTGCTGGGTTGATTCTGTGCCTCTATTTATTTTTATCATTTGATGCCCGCCTGCGGATGAGACTCTCTTCGTCATGCAGGGATGTGCACGGTGAGCCCGATGGCCGCGGACGGTCTGTGAGCTGTTGCTAGCTGCTGCCAGCCAGCTTTAACTAGGTCACCGCAGAAGCTCTGTCAGGGGTCTATCCTATATGCTAGGGGCTATTACAGGGGGTTTACTTCAGAATTTCCATGGAGGTAAACACTCACAAAAATATACAGTGGAGAATGTTTGAATAACTAAAGACAGGGTAATCTACCAACGTATCATCTGTGGTGCAAATGAATCAGAAAGTTCCTCTTATTTGATTGATTATACTTGCAGGGGCATAACAATAGATCATGGATGGCTGAAGAGAATTGATGCAGTGACATCGATAGGTTTCATCATTTGCTTTGGCGGCAGTTGAGGCCAGGAGAGTTGAAATCTGGACAATGGGGTGAAGCCTGGGCAGAGCTGAGGTGGAACAAACAAGTGGTAACTCCTAAAGTGTTGTCAGGAGGTTTTTTTGTTTTGTTTTGGGGCGCCTCTGGTTTTTGATAAAAGTCCCATTCATTTTAGATTATTTCATGTTAGTGTCAGCTGAAGCACTTCAAAGCTTGACCAAACAGAAAACTCTCCTGGCTGAATCAGTAGTGGAGACAATGAACAGCAGTGTTGGAAAATATCTGGCTCTTTGATAAAAAGTCGAAAATACACCCAGGTGCATACAGGTATAACTGTACGCCTTATTTTGTAGGTTGGCTGAGGAGCTGATTCATTCTTCGGTACAGGTAATCAATAACATCCCAATGTGGAATACAGGTTGGGTTTATGACCAATGCATATCCGTCATAACCGTCGATTTACTTCAGTCACGTCTTCGGTGAACGCACCTGGCCTCTATCACTGTCGGCACAGGAGAGAATCGCGTGTTGCAGCAGTGAACACGAACACTGATGGAAGTAGGAATGTGGAGAAGAGAACTTGCAGAGGGCTTGAAGCTTTGCCCATTTTCACACCTATGTGCACCTGGCCTGACAGTCAGATTGTGTTTTTTTTTTTCTTTTTTGTTGGAAAGTTACAAAGTTTGGCGCAACACAGGCATCCCTTATCCGACCTGAGATGAAAGGCGCTGCTAAACTGGCTAAAGGTTCGTAATCACCGCAAGGCAGTTCTGCAAGCTTGTGGTGGCTGATTGGAATGGATATGTACGAATGTGCTGTCACGTATCATTGCCTATCATTGCCAAAAAATGCACTTCTTTATCGTGATCATTGGTTTAATCCATGTCTGCACCGATTGCTTAATGCCTCCGTCTCATTTCCATGTAACAAAAGAGATCTGTGCATCGAATGCATTTCCTCAAACCGCAAAGTAATACTCATCAACCCAAGGATCTTTAAATTGGTGAGAGGTGTTCTTAATTTTCTTGCCAAAATTTATAATGTGTGCAGCAGTGCAATCATGCTCAGAGATAATTGATAACAAAAAGCCAAATTGAAAACACTCTACAGGGGAGGGTTAATAATCAAGTGCTCCACATTACTGATTAAACGCTTGCTGCATAGTTGTGAGTTGTATTGAATTAACAGCATGTGGTGCTGCTTTCCTGTTTATCTCCAAAGTATTTGGATTAAATCCCCCTGGCTTTTGTCAAGCCTCCTCCTCGTATAAAGTCTTTTACGCGCTGATTTGCTGCCATGCTGTTATATCAAGCTGCAACTTGTTTCATTGGCCCATTCCACTGGCGAAAGTAAGACGATAAAATTGTCCCAGAAAACAAGCTCCAAAACAGACAAATTAGTTTGGTTTATGCTAAATTTAAGTGCAAATGAATTAGATGGCAAGCCAGCATGGAGTCCGTTTGACAAAATTGGATTTCCTCCTCCTCCCCCCACAGCCCATTACAGCTGGTTGTTACAATGCAGAATAGAGACATAAAACTAAGCAGGGGAGCAACTCTGTAGCTGGATGGGAAGAAATGCTCAGTCTAATCTGATTGGCTCCCACATCGTCAGGCAGACAAATGGAGAAGTTTGATATTATTACTGAGCAGCTCAAACTAATTGAGTGTAATTATACAGTAGAAATCCACCGACAATGCCATCCTCAGCGAGGGCCCCGTTCTCACGCCATGTATACTACAGGATGCCAAGCTCCGGGGACGAGTGCTCACTCAGTGTGTCAGCTTGATTCTTGAGTAACTGGTATAAAGTGTGTTTCTGAGTCCGAGGCTGACAATTTGGTTGGGAGCCAGTTACATAAAAAGATTTAGACTCTGCTTGGAGCAGCCTCTCCTTTTTTTTTTTTTTTTCTCAGAGCGCTCAGTCTCTCACACTTCATCTTGAGTGTTTAAATGAAGTTTCTCAGCGGGGGTACACCAGCCTCTGGCCGGGCCTCTGACAGCTCCCTCGGCGTGCAGGTGACATACCACACATACCTGGGCTAGCCGCGTGGGTAGCCACGGGGCCGCGGGTTGTGGGAACCCAGCAAACTCTGGGACACTCGTTGACTCTCAGAGGCAGAGGAGGTGGCTTTTTTTTTTTTTTTTCCCTCCTCTTGTCTCATGGGAACCGTCTCCTCTGTCAAGAACCCCACGAGGAGCAATTACAACCTCGGCTTTTCCCTAGACTCCAGTCTGAAACCCGACAGCTTCCCCCATAACCAACCACACGCTGTGGATAAGTCTAAGCGGCCTCCATCCGCTTGTAAAATTGGTTTAATAATTGTCGAGGCTGTTTTGATATGAGCCACTCGTCTGTTTTTCCAACCTCCAAGTAACGAGATTTGGCAGTCCCCAGTTAATACCTAGCCCCTGTTTTTATTAGAGCAATTATATAATATTTTACGGCTGTCGGCATCATCTGCTGTGAAGTTGAATGCTTCTTTCATTTTTTTGATGAGCGATTTGCACAACATGAGAATTAGCTGACGGGTGTTTGTAGAGACTTGAGTAGAGTTTTGAAACAAATATCAGGTTAGTAAAGGAAAAGATCACCGCAAGTTTTCTAAAGGTGATATTGAACCAAGCGTTCTCGCTGACCTCCTTGTTCTCAGCTTGGCATGTGAACTTTCTCTTTTTCCCTGCCAGTGACATGCTGATGTGCGCTAATGTGCGCTGAAACCTCTGACCCATATCACAAGTTGCATGAACACTATGTTACATGCCTCAGTAACGATGCTTTGAAACATAAAATCGCATTTGCCCTCTGAACACAGGTTGATGTTCTAAACACTGTTATCTCGCGGGTCTAAACGGTTTATTGCGTGTCGCTTAATCAAAGACACTTTAGCAATAATCATTTGGAAAATGAATAACAAAGCTTTTGGGGCTGCTCCAGACTGATGGAGGGTTTTGTTTTTTACTTGTAGTGAGAAAGAGACAGAGTTTCTGCTCTGTGTGTGTCCCGTCTCACCCAGGGCTCTGTGCCAGCTTTTGTAATTGGATGTCCATTTCCCCTCATCCAGTGAGACCATCCTCTATGTCCTTCTAGTCGAGGGGCCAATTAGGGATTCTCCTCTTCCAATCATGACGGAGATCAAAGCGGATACCGGGGCCGCGTGCGGCCTTAGTCACATGCGTTGTTCCCCCAACATTAATGCATTGCACCAACCTCTATTCACCCTGTGGTTTCCCTCAAAAGAACCCGGTGGCAGGAGCACAAAGGCCTTTTGAGAGGCCTGAAGTCGCAGGGACAAGGAGAAGACAGTCCTCTCTCTATCTGCCAGTGTTATCTCCCCACAGGATCAGACACTTGGAACCATTCAGTGCGTCCTCTGATTTACTCTGGACTCAAGTGGAAGATAAAGACTCACACAGTGAAGGAGTAAATTTGTTGTTGTTCAGCTCGATTCGCTCGAGACTGAGGTTAAAACATGACGTGTTTCTATTTTACTTGGAATAAGGCTTTGATTATGCCAGTGTTATACTTAAAATTGATCACATTACACCAAAAAGTGTGATCAGATCACATGCTTGCATTTGCCCTGAAGAAGTTGTGCATTCCCTTCTCTTGTGACTGTAATTCATAATGATGCAAAGTCAATAGTCTGTGTTTCCCCAAACAGGTAAGGACAAACAAGTCATTTGTCCAGTTAACTAATCACAGCATCTTTGTTAAACTCATCCTCGATAGTTACGTTTCCAGGTCAGTTTGTAAAATCTGTGTCACATTTGAAATCACTAAAGTAAACTGACCCTGGGTAAGTACAGATACTTCCCTTAGTACTTATACTACTAATACTAATAGTACTTTTGGCTCATTAACATACTTTTCAAGATTTTTCTCATTTATAGAAAGGATATGTTATTATTATTTATGGCATGTTACATACAGCTGGCGCAATACATCTACATCACATCAATAAACACTATTATCTTTTGGGTTTGCTGTGTTGAAACAGAGGCTGCTTTCAGCAGAGAAAC
Source organism: Seriola aureovittata (assembly GCF_021018895.1). Classification (NCBI taxonomy): domain Eukaryota; kingdom Metazoa; phylum Chordata; class Actinopteri; order Carangiformes; family Carangidae; genus Seriola; species Seriola aureovittata. The sequence goes on along the minus strand of NC_079387.1, from coordinate 2,409,888 downwards.
TTGAAACATGATCCAAACACTGTAGTCAGTAGAGATTATTCCAGGGTGTTAACCCTGTCCACCTGGCACTCAAGCTCCATTTCCAGGCGTGTTTGTTTATCATATCCAGATAAGGCACCATCTTTGGACACAACACTGGCACTGCAAACTGGCAGAGGGTAGCTAACAGGATTGGACGTGCAGATTAAGACCCCGGTGTATGTGGGAAGAGGCAGAAATGGGAGGCTGAGGGGGGGGGGCTGCATCTGTCAGCAAAGGGAAGCACCACCTCCTCACCTTGCAGCCGGGGCGGGACAAGCTCGCTCTATGTGCCCCCTGGCAGACGGGGTGTGGGTGTGAGAGGCAGAAGGTGGTGCAGTGGCAAGGGTGCCCTGTCTATTCTTCTGCACAGAGGCCGCCCTGTGATCACATCCTCCTCATCAGGCGCTGAGCCAAACCCTCAGCTGGGATCTGAGAGAGCTCTTTCATTCTGGCTTTTTTACAGCTTAAAATGTGGTGGAACCAGGCTCGTTTTTTGGGGGGGTTCAGTGATCTAGATGTCTTGTAGATGGTTTATAATACGTCAATGTTGTGTCATACACTTGTTTTATTTGCCCCCAAAGCGGCCGAAGAAAAAGGCCATCATAACTCATTTCACTGCGTCGGACAGAGTAAGTTCTAGTTCGAGCCACTTGGTGTTGATGGATTGGAGATGTCTGGTGCACAAGAATTCCCATCATTCTCATTATTACAGGCTTGTCTGCATAGTAAGCGTTTCAGCCGTGTTTTTCAGTCATCCATCTTGGCGTGTAACCGCAACCCGAGGCGCATTTTTAAGCTGTTTTTTTTTTTTTTTTTCCATCTTGTACAAAAAACTACAGTCATTATGTGTTGGGGCTCGGCGCGCTGCCAAAAGCACGGGTGACCTACACTCAATACTGTGTCTGAACACATCCTGTGTAGACACTGATAGAGTGTAAGATGTTATTTTTAATGAATGCAATCGCAGCAGTGAACAGCGATGGTCTTCATGTGTGGCGTGTCCGCTCTTTTTGGCCTCAATAGCCCCAACTTTTGATCCCAGCTTTAGTCCCTTGTGTACGACTCTGTGTTGGTTGGTGGTCTGGGAAGTGCCATAACGACCTTAGAAACACTTCCTGCCGAGTGCAGGGAAATATTTACATGTTTCCGCATTAGCTCTCACCATTGAGTAAACACATACAGAGACCCACTTTAAAGCTAACATTTAAGGTACGGCTCCACATAAGTGCTTAAACCCCTCGCTTGTTTGTTTTCAAACAGGTTGATTGATGACGACTTGAGTGCACGTTTGTGTGCCAACGTGCGCGTTAATATATGGACGTTAGGGACAGGCATTTTCAGTAATTCGCTCACATGTGTTGTCAGTGTGTGTTCAAGCAATTGTTCGCATGCAAATGAGCTTGTATTTGCATGTGAGTCTTAAGACGGGTTTGTTTCCTCATATTCATGCCTGAGGAGACTGTGAGGCTTATTATGGGGGGGGGGGGGGGGATAGACGCCTTCTAGGGCAATTGTCTCACTCAGCGGAGGCTATACTGGTCAGACTTGTGTGGTGAGTTCCTACCAGGTGTTCATACAGAGGAGTGGTGCTTCCTCACACCTGGCGACCTCTTTGCTTTTAAAGGGTTAGAGGTTGAAACTAAAAAGGGTCGGGGGTTGGGACCTGGTTTTAATTTTGTGCAGTACGTTCTTACATACACTGATGTAACTGCAGTGGAATTTCAGTGCAATTTACAAATAGTCTCTAACTTGACAAATGATATAAATTATTCAGTAATTCCTACTGCAGTGTAGTCTTACGGCCATGCCAGACCACAATAATTGCCCCTAATTTATTATATTTATATTATTTCACCATTAATCTTATTGAAACCCTGACAAATGGACCATCTCATCTGCTAAAGACGTATTACCAAAATAGTCAGTCATTCCTTCCCACATTCCATTTTCTGGCCATCCCAGACCAAAATCATTACATGGGTATTAGTGTCATGATGCCCCTCTCACTGACAAATGAAGCATCCCTAAAATCACCAAAACAGGTTTTCAAATCCAAGTCTTTATTATATAGACACGGTCACTCCTACTTACTGATTACTTCTGCATGGACTGGTTGACTGCAACTGCATAATGGTTTTAAACTGGTTTTGATGCACAGATGACTGGGGGCATTAGCTTCAATGATTCTCCCTGATAGTGAAAACACAGTGTGTCTGCCCAATACATGTCTAAGTCATTCGCTATTTAATTAAGGTCTTGTGATGACGCGGAACCAGCTTCAGTGGAAAACAGTTAGTCACTTGCAGGAATGCGTTGAGGGCAGGGCGCCAATTTTTTATTTATTTTTTTTTACACCTGCATCCACCTCAGTTTGCTTCACACAACCTGACCGGCGTGAAGCTACCGTGTCTGATGTCATAAATTCCTCGACGAGGCTCGCCCAGTGCGCCTGTTGACTGATGAGTTTGTAATCTGTGCTTGAGCGGGAGCACCACCTGCCACTCAACTCCCATCAATCACAGCCATAGCCACAGGTCACAAGCTCAATCCTCTGAAGGGAGAAAACACAGCTTATGTAGGTCAGCGGGAGCGGTATATTCATGTTCAAGGTTTGCAGCTATGTCAGATGTAGAGGTAGATATATTATTTGTTTCCCCATTTAAAAAATAATAATGTTAGACCATTTAGCAAACGTTCAGATAATGTTCTGAGTTGCTGCCGCTCAAAACACCTTTTAAATCCAAGCGTCGAAGCAACTTCCCGGCCTTTTTGTCACTTTTTCGAAAAGCAAACAGATTGAACAAACAGATTTTTTTCTTTCCTCGGATACTGGATTTTGGATGGATTTTTGGTGGATAATTTAGTGGGAGAAATGTGACAATGTCTCCAGAACAGCCTCCCTGGTTTTCCACTCTGAAGCAGAGAGCTGTCATTATCTATTGTGCAGCCTGCCTGACCAGAGCAATCTGAGTGAAACGTAACCTGCAATCTGGGATTCAAAATTCATTGTCTGTGTTTCCTTTAAGAAATTTGTTTGCAGAGGTGGTAAGCCCTGATTCATGAGCCCGGAAAAAGCGGTTGAGAAAAACAGTCTCACCAAAAGGTCATTTTTCTTACTGTTTTTGGTCTTTTGATCATATCACATGATCTTCCTTCACAGTTGGAAGTTGTAGATGTAGTGTCTTTTTAATACTTTCTGTACATGGTGGCTTAAAATGCATTTAAAGTCCGTTCTATGCTTTGACAATGGTAAATGGTAAATTTCCCGCTTGCCATATTTGTGCAAGGCGGAGATTAATCGGTATAGATCTTGTTTGAAGTGTGGTTGCTCATCGAGTGAAAGTGCTACATTTACTGTAAGCCCAGTGCTTTGGAAGCTGTGGAATGACTCGCTGGTCAGAAAAGCTTTTTGTCTTGTCACCAAGTGAGACAATCAATCTGTACTCGCTCGTTCAGATAAATGACAGTGGTTAAAAACCACCAGCTCAATGTAAAATGAAATGTTTTGAGACAAGAAGTGCCCTCCAACCACTATCCCCCCATCAAATAGACCCACGTGTCAGCCTTGTGAAAAGTGTATAGACCAGCACAAAGTAGTTGGATCCAGATCCCCTCTTTTCCTGCCAGAACTCACGAGTCATACGGTATATTCGATTTCAAACTGAGGCGCTGCACTCGTGATGAGACAGGAAAATACTCCTGAAGCAAATGTCAAGGAGTCCTTTCACTGGCTTTTTTTTTTTGATACTCCTGTCGCTCTGCCAGTCGGCTGCACGAATGCGTGTGCACATTTTTCCTCCCACTTTCTGCTGCCAAGCCTTTCTTTACATTGCCTCAGAGCTCTGTCTCTGCGAGTGGCAGCAGCAGCAGCAGCAGCAGAGGTAATAGTGGAGCGGCCAGTGTTCACAAGCCACATCATGACTGAGTGTGAGTTTTGCACAGAAGCTGGAGTCACAGAAAGTGGAATGTGAATTAGCTCACTCCGTTGACATGCTAGTGTTTTATGTCTTTACATACAGGCACAAATACTGTCAATTTACTGCTTCACACACAAGTATAAAAAAGCGCACACACACACACACACACACGCACACACACGCTCTCCTGGGCAGAAAACCACACTTGGTCTTGCCCAGGTGATTTAATCTGACTTGACTTGCTATTTAAATATTGACAAGAGCTGATGTGGCCTTGTTGAAGAGAGAAGAGAATTCAGACGAGGCACTTTGCTGCCAAGGCTGCACGACTGCCTGCTGCATCATCATCCCAACGCACACACACACACACACACACACACCGCCAAATGCAAACACACACATCCACACAGGAGCAGGCAGCAGCTGAGACGCAGCGAGGCAGCTAGGGCAGAAGTGGGGAACGAAGCGGAAGAAGAGAAAAAGGCGAGCAAACGAGGTAAAAAAGCGGACACAGGATGAGCCAGTTCGTGGACCACGGCATCGTGTCAGTCTGCGGGAGGATCCGAAACGTCCCCCTGCTGGAGCTGCTGGCGGTGAGTCTCGGTCCATACGTTACCCTCTCCGATCCCTCCATCCCTCCCAGCCCTCCATCCGTCGAGGAGGTATCTGGGACAGGAGGCAGGCTGTCTGGAGCTGGAAGTAGGTCTGACTGGGTGATAATCAGGCTAACATCCTGCCCTCCAGTCTGCCCAAATCCACAGCCACCTACATCGCTCGTGCCCCAGACAGGAGACAGGAATTGCCCAGGGTTAGAGGTGCAGGGCAGGGGGGCAGGTTAGTGAAGGGAAAGTTAAAATTCATTAGGGAGTAAGTGAAGTATAGATCTGTATTTGGTGTGTGCATGCTGTATTTACACTTTTCTTGTTGCAGGAATATCTATCTTTGATTATGTATAATATTATGGAATACAGGCTGTGTTTAGTGTTGAGTGTTTCCGTGTTTACGTTGTGCTGAAACTAAACAGTTTGATTGAGTGATTGATCAGTAACAATTCTGATAATTGATGCACTGTTGAAGTCAAAGCAAAACTGACAAAAAATTTGCTGCTTCCAGTTTCTAAAATGTGAGAATTTGCTGTTTTTCTGACGTGCAAAATGAATATATTTTGGTTTTCCATTTTATAGTCTAAATTATTAATTGATTCATTAAAAAACGGAATCTAAAGACAAATTTGCAGGGTGAATAATCACTATCCGGAGCCCTGGCTTTGCTTTTTGTATGCGTGTGTGCCTCTCCGGTGTATAGGAATGTCTGAGTTCTTGTCTGTGTGAGGAGTATCTCGAGTATATTCAATCTTACCATGTTCCATATGTAGGTCACTAGCTGATGAGCTGCGACTAGCGCTAATTACATGCGAGAATCTTGTTTGTTTCACGTATCCGATCGAAATCAGGGGAACCTGCCTGCCGTCTGTACATATTTACCCCAAGTGGTCGAGATGGATTGTGACATTTCTCAGCTTATTAGCAGGCTGCCATACTGTGCAGGATGTATGTTTTTATTTTTATTTTTTTTTGGGGGGGGGGGGCATGCGGCTACAGCCAGATCTAAAAATATCACCTAGGTTTGTGGATGCTTTAAAGGGCTTGGCTCCCTGACTTCTTCTCTGTTTTTTGGGTTGTTTTGTGGGGTACAGCAGAACGGATTTAGGATCTTAAGTGTTTTGACTTATATTGGCTCTGCAAGAAAAAGTGATTTGTGCTCTTCTGGAAACACTTAAAATAAAAGAGAGAGAAAATTGATTATTTCAGGGAGGATATTCCTTTTTTCATCTCTATCTTTCACCCTCTCTCCATCCTTCTTTTGCTCTCCTCTCCGCTTCTTCTGAATTATTGAGGCAGAGGTGTTTTGTGGAAATCCAGGGGTTCCGAGGCTCTGCCACCGCATGGACACAATTATGCAGACAAATGTCTCCGCCGAGCTCCGAGACTCCATATATCCTTTATCTAATTACATTAACAGGAGCTGGATAGTGACTAATGGTTCGTTGAGGAGGAGGAGGAGGAGGAGGAGGAGGAGGAGGGAGGAAGGGGGAAGAAACACACAACGAGCTGGAGAGGCCCGGGATGCATGATTGCATTTTTCCATCCTATTTCACTCTCTCGCTCCTCCTCGTGCCCAGATCGCTCCCTGTGCTCCGTTTAGAAATCCCCCCAACAACCCCAAACCTCCACACACACACACACACACACACACACACACACTCACACTCACACACTGACCCACTGAGCCTTTTTCCAGCCTGAAAGACTTCTATGCAGCAAAAAATACATAATGGGATTTCTTTTTTTCCTTTATTTCTTTTGAATGTTGAATGTTCTGCACAGTCCGTCATATTTCTGTGTTCCATACAAAGGCTGTACTCAAAGCCTCAATCAAAATAAAGTTCTGCTAGGGCGACAAGAGACTTTCCTGTTAACATTGCTTTTACTGTGAATTGAATGAAAGCTTTACGTGCACCGAGGCCACAAGCAAGTGTGGACTTTTTTTTTGTTCCGTTTGGCATGCAAACCACCTAAAAAGTCCAGGAGTGCTTTTTTCTTTATCATCCTCACCCAGCCAAGCCAGTGCTGCCAAAATAAAAGCCTTCTCAACCTGCCCATGGCCATCGTAAAAAGGCCAAAGCCACAGTCTCTACTCGCGTCTTAGCCATCCGCTGTAGTCATTGCGAAGCAGATCTCTTCTTAAGAAGACCACACAGGTGGTTTTCCATGTTCTAGCCCATTAGCATGCCGGCCCAAGCGTGTCATAATGTTTTGTATTGATTGTGTCCTTCATGGGTTTCCATTCATTTTAATATGATATAATTAAATAAATAAATCAACGAGAATGAAAAAAGTAGTGCCTGTGCTGCTTTCTACCGACAAGCCCAAGCTGCAAGGCGTCACATTTTTACTGATGCACAAATTAAAGCTGTGCGACAGTATCCCCAGTCACCTGGCAGCGATGAGGCAAAAATGATAATGAGTCATAAGTGTCTAAATGTCAACTTAACTGCTCATTATAGAGCATCTGTTATAGGGAGTTGTGAAAGACTGAACAAGGGAGAGAGTGTGACACAGGCTTGGCTTTTTGGAAAGAGATGAGCGTTATAACTTTATGGAATAGAGGTGAGACGGCTCGAGGAGTAAGTATTAAATCTTCGGAAAATGATTTTGCTTTCTCTTTGTGAAGTTTAATTGGCAGTGGCGTCCAGAGCTGTTGTTTGATTGATGGCTTTTAATCAGTGCAACATCAGCAGCTCGTACAGTTTCTACTGTCTTTTAAGTGTCTACCCTCCTTTTTCTGTGGTCAGTGAATAAAGCAGGTGTCAGTAGTTTCCTGTTTTTTTCCTAAGAGGTTTGCACCAGGCTTACAGGAGCTCAGCAGTCTGCTGGCTCACATTACTTTATGCTAATATCCCCCAGCTGCAACCTGCACCACCCTCCTGCTTCCCTGCCTTGCTTTCTGTGTCTCTCACACACACACACACACACACACACGCGCGCACACCATAAAAACACACTCACACAAGCCCCCGGGACAGTCACGGGAGGGCCGTGAAAAGGAAGCCGAGATGATTAATTAACTCTGCCCTCATTTTGATACCGCCTTATTGGCTTTCAACAGCCGAAAATTCGGCTTCAGAGCTTTGCATAGATTATCCTCCCACCGCCGACGCCACCGCCACAACAACTGCTACCACCCAAAACAGACACACAAACACACTTCTGAAATATTGAGGTCATGTTGTTACTCATGCTATGGTGAATGCGCAACATTGGTTTTCCGGGCAGGTTGTGTTGCTCAGCAGAGAGTGTGAGGTGCCGCTTTTGTCGAATGTTGGTTTTTCCACTAATGAGAAAGAGGCTGCTCTTATAGGAAACTGGTTGCAGATACTGCTGACAGACAGAGACCGATATAATGACTAAGAGTGGCTGTAATTATCATGGTTGCGGTTGATCTGGATTTAATGATGTGCAGGTGAATGACCTGCTCTGTGCGTCTTTCACGTTGCTCAGTCTTCGTCACTTTCCAACCGTTACGCATAAATCCACAGCAAACTGTCAGAATGCGGTCGTCTCTCTGATGAATTTGTACACCCACGTGTATACGTTTGTGGGATGAACTGATACTCTGACCTTTTATAGAAAATCAGATGTTGTAAATCCACTGTTGCCTAATTCCTTTGGTGGCTCCACCAAAGTTTTGATAAGATGAGTCAGTAAAATCTTACTGGAAACCTCTTCATCCTCCTTCAGCAGTTCACTCTACTGTATTGTATGTCATTTTCTCATTTTTAAAAGTGTATTTATCTATTTATTATAATTATTATTGATTTTTTTTTTACATAGCACAAGCTTTAAGATATAGTACAATCTGAAAAATGTCTTCCAGTATACTGTATGTATTTTATATGCGTGCATTCTGGATATGTGGCTGCTTATATGTAGGACGTGTGCATCCATGTGGACTCAAACACACTATCAGTGTTTGTTCATGTGTAAGCAAATAGATATGCTTAACAGGCGGGCTTCTCGTGGTCATCTTACATGTGTGTTTGCATCGTCATCGGTGTGTGTGCCTTTGTGTGTGTGTGTGTGTGTGTGTGTGTGTGTGTGTGTTGTGCTCTGAACACCAGGTGCTCCAGCTGGTTGTGTCCCTGCAGCGGCCAGGCCCTGACCGGCCGTCCTCTGGCCCCCCTGCGCTTTTCTATTGATGACAGCCTCTGAGTACAGACAGCTCTGCAGCTTTAAAGAGCCTGTCAGCTCACAGCAGCAGAGCTAGACAATACAACAACGCTCCTGTATATTGTCTATACACTGGGGAAAAGCCTGCAGCACAGTTGTCTTTCATTTCTTTTCTCTTTTTTGTTTTAAACCGTCAGTCATCTGTTTGCTATCTCTGTGCTGTTCCTGATTGTGCACGCACTGGGAGTCACTGTGTGCATGTTTCATCAGCTTCTCCCTCCCCAAACAAAAGATCACCTGCCCGGCTGTGTGATGTGTCACAGGGTGAGAGCCCTGAGGGAAAGGCTGTGGCCTCATGTAGAAGTCTGTAACTACTGTTTCATGATGGATCCCTATTATCTCTCCCAGAATGCGCTATTTAAGCAATTTTACCCACTTGATGCGAGTTGCAGCAGATTAATCTGTTTCCACAAGCGTTTGAACTTGTGTTTTGTTGGAAATTCAGTGTGTTTTGGAGGGGTGGCTCTGTTCTGATAACAGGAGCCATTCTGGTCTGTGTTGCTTGTCGTGAGAAAATGGTTTTAATTCTGTCTGACATGTTTTAAAGAAAATCGCCAGTGGTTATTTTCATAGCATGAGCCGTTCACTGAAATGTTTTCTCCACAATATCCTGCACTGGAACCTGCTCATATGCAAACAACAGCAACAGAGCGGATGCAGCAGGAGCGGAGAGATCTGCCTTGCCTCAAACTGCTGCAGTGCGTCGCATTATAATAAGGTGTTGTTTGCAGGCAACCTGATTTCGTCTGACGTGGCTAATGCCCCCCTGTCAGAAGCGTTTGCGGCTGACGCTAGCCTTGTCTCCGTTCCGTGGAAAAAAAAAAAAGTCGGCGAGAGGGAAAAGGGAGCTGAGCGCGGTCCAGCTCACCGCATCCGCCCGCCTGCTGGCTACGCTTTAACCACGGCCTCGCAGTCGGGAGGCACTGACCTTCATGCCACTCCCACTATTTGAGGAGTCGGGTGCTGTCAGGGCCGATAGGTAGGCTGTGATGATATCTTCCCTGCTGGTAATACAGTACAGGCTATAGAGTTATCTAGTCATGGTGCAGGTTATAAATCTAACCTGCTTCAATTTGCAATTCCACGCGGTATTCGATTGTGTTATCTTCAAGGCTTTAAACACAGCCGCTGTCCTCACATTATCTCAAATGCCAAGTATCAATATGAGATGCAAAGCAGAGCCATTACTGTGATTAGAATGAAATTCATGCAGGAGCAGTTTGATGGTGCACCGTTATAAAGAGCCAGTGGCTGGAAGATTGGACATTTCTGCGGCTCCAATTATACGCTGCAAAAAGTCCTTTTCCAACACGGTTCTCCCACAGAAAGTGTCGTCAGTGCCTACAAACAAATGTTGATCTCTTGAAGGAGGACACTGGATTCAAGATAGATTTTCCAACAAAGTTCAATAGAGATGAATGAAATGATCTGTGCTTTTTCTTTAGTGGAGTAAAATTCAAGACTCCTTACTCAGACTAAATGTACATTTTGTTGCAGTGCTTTTCCAACCTCACATATCAGTCATTGATTCTTGAGATGAAGTAGTTTGGATGCTCGGCTCTTTGTCATTAAAAGACAAGCTATTCTTAAGATCCGTGGAAAGAATCAATATCATCTGCATGTAGTAACATTTGTCTGTGTGAGTCATCCGGCTGGCCGGAGCCATTCACATTATTGAGTCACAGTCACTTTCTACAGGGATAATATGATCTGTATGCCTTTCATGAGTCCATAACTCAACTTTATGGTGATGTGCTTGTGGCGCTCAATGATTTTCCGGGATCCTCTCTCCGTGGCCAGACATCAGAGCAGTGATTGGGGTTTTATGAGGCGGACTGAGCCTCAGGTGAGAGGGATTGAATGAGGGATGCTTCCTACAGGACCGTTTTGACCCTCAGGGCTGATTGTCTGCGGTGTCAGTGGTCAGCGCCTTTGTGTGTGGTCACGGCGGTCACTGAGGGGCTACTGAGCCGAGAGCTGTCATCCATCTGGCACAACAGCTGAAGGATCCAATAGATTTCCACACATGAAATTATGCAGAGCAAACAAAATTCCTGTGATTATCTCATTATATTGGTTTATTCATCGCTTTGCAGGAAATGGCTCAACAAAGCAGCCTATATTTACTCTTTGATAAATATTGCAAAACATCCCTGCCTCTCCACTTCATTCACATACAAACAAGCGTTGTTTTGGAGGAATTTCCTGGTTGGATTTTCTGTCTTCCCCGCCCTTCCTCTGTCTCCCTCCTGCCTGAGCTGGAGCATTGAGGGATGGGGGCTGTGAGACTCAAGTCGAACCAGCTGAATTAGTGCATTATTAAGCCTTTTCTCCCCTGACCCACATCCCCTACTGCTTGCATGGCTTGACTCCAGCATGGGGTCTGTGTACACCGGGAACCTGGAAAGCATCTGAGCGGTCTAAGGATACATTTCACCGTAAATGGACCTCTTATGTGGAGCAAGTACTCAGAGAGGATGCTGAAATGAGGCGATGGTTAAAAGCTCTTCATTTGCTCATGAGGCTCAGATGGATTTATTCAGTCCCTTTCAGTCTTCATTGCTCTAACAGTGTATTCAGGCATCACAGAAACATACTGGGAAATACACTTATTCACTTTGTTGCTGGGACTTAGACGAGAAGAGCTCTCATGTCTGCGCAGCAAACACTGTAAAAGCAGTGTAAAAGCGTGCTAGCTGTTGCTATATAACATAAAATGCAAAAACAACCAAACTGTATGTTCACTGAAATTCAGTGTTTTTCTCCACAACACATGTAACAACCATATTTGTCAGCCCGCCATGGATTGTGTATGTCATCAGTTCTCCTCTATCAATAATAGAACCAACGTGGTCAGGCCAACTTCTGACCTACAAGGGGAACAATACAGAACGCTCTAGCATGTCCAGTATAATGCCATGGTAAACAGCTCATGCTGAAGGTAATGCTTTCAGGGACAGAGGGCATCTGATGGGTGAGCTATTGTAACCCCTCAGAATGGAGCCGCTGCCTCACTTCAATCAGCCCGTTTCGAGGCCTCCGCTTGAGAAATGGCTTCCAGAGGGTTCAGAGAATGCCGGAGCATTGGCTAAAAGGGGGGCTGCCCCAGATAAAGAGGGTTAGCTGAATAAACAAATAATAATGATAGAACAGTGTTGTTATTGTAAGAGCAAATAGCTGGGCTAAGCAAATGAAATTCAGGTCCTTGCCCTGCAACATTTTCCCACAGTGGCGGAACTATCACATTCTGATCCAAAAATATCTCAAAGAGTTCAAGTGTTGAAATGTCTCAGGATATGAAGTCCTGAAAACGACATTGTAAAGAAAATAAATAGTATTTGAATTCAGGTTCCTGTTTGGAAGGTCAGTTATCATAGTGATGGATTTGATTTATTTATCAGATAGACCTTTGACATGTGTGTTTTTTGGGGGTGGGCCTCAAAAGTCCTTTAACACAGAGAAATCCAATGTGCCATGATCCCGGGACAAGAGAGTATTCAAGTCCACTGATGTCACCCTGTCTGAGAAGCTTAATGAGAAACAGAGCTGATGTCAAATTCTTCCCAGCTCCCATCTGGAAGAAATAAAACAAATATGGCTGCTAAAAATAAGTCTCCACTTGAGATGATAACAAGGATTTAGTGCCATTAACTGTGTAAATACAGTGTGTGGTTGGCCCCAGATTCATATTGAAATTCCTTCCCAACCTGGATGAGCTCTGACTGTAAAAAGCCCCCCTGAAATAGGGGCAAATAATGCCTTTCAAAAGCTGATGATGGTCGATTTAAATATTTTATGCTGCTGAATTATCGGACTCGCAGTCCTCTCTCAGATCACTTGACAGAGTGCGGTGTGCTGCTGCACTGAGAGGTCTTTGTTCACATTAACCTATGAAATGGATGCAGCACAGTAAGGGTGTAGATGATCTCTTCAAGCCAAATTCACTCGGACATGGAAACATGAAATATAAGAACAAAAGAAAAAAAAAAAACACTCTGTGAGCTTTGGGGTTTGTCTGCTATACGCAGGCCTGTTTCATGTAAGCAATTTGTGAGCAGTGCTTACATGCAGATTGCAAATTTAGGTTGCAAGAAATGATTTCATCTTTGAAATCGCAGTTTGAATGCTGCAAATTTGGTGAAATGGGTCCCAGGTTTTCCATCTAAACTGTTGTGGTTTCCTGAATGCTGATGATATTAAAGCTGCACTACGCAACTTGAAACAGTATTTTGGCCGCACTGTAGGTGTCAGAATTACCGGTGGTGTAAACAGCATAATGCTATTTGTTCTGTTTACAGGCTTTGTAGAGCAGGGACAAAAACAAAATTGTGCCCTGAGGTGAAAATGACCCTGATTTTCTCTGGACTAAATACTAAAATAATTAAACCATTTGGTTTAGTTGCACCCTTTAAAACTGCATTAATCAAGATTATTTATGTTGACAATGGGGCAAATGTGTGTGATTAAAAGGAGGATGAAAGGGACGTATGACTGTACTCTGCAGCTCTACAAAGATCTAGAGTGTGTTTTATCTTCTGTAAGCATTGTTAGCATTGTTAGCGTTGAAATCTCACCACTTGTGCAGGTAAAACCAAACATGATTAGATACCATTCGAGGAAAATATGAAAATATGTTTTTGCGTTTCAGCGCCTTTGATCGTCAATCGTTTACTGTGTTTTTTTTCTACAGTGCACTTTAGATGAGGATGAACATGCAACAAACAAAGCATTGTCTAACATGTATTATTTAACAAGGCAGGTTCACTAAGGACATTCTTATTTACAGTGATGCCTCGGGGCTGGGGGTTACCTAGATTTACACCGCCCACACCAGCACCACTACTCTTGTAACGTAGGCTACTAGGCGCCTTCACTGGTTGACTGTGTTGGTCAGCGGCACATATCTGTTTAGGGAAATGTGTGCATTACTCATTCACCCCCATGCACATTTTCCTAGTTAACCGTCAGATTCGAACAGGCAACCTTTTGGCCACAAGCCTGTTTTGTAAACCCTGAGGCTACCGCCACCCCCACAGTCTGTCTGCAAAGATGCGCCGAGCAAAAAAAAAAAAATGGTGATCATCCCCTCTGCATCGCCACAGAAATAATTCATGACCACGGGAATAATCATTGAACTGACTCCTGCAGTAGAGGTCAAGAGTCACCACAACCCATCTCTTTTCACATTCCTCTTTATTATTCTTCTACCCCCCCTTCAAAAAAGAAACCATCCCACGGCATCTCGATCCGCTCTCCGTCACTGTCAGGTCAGATAGGAAACGTGGATCTGATAAGCATGAGCGGCACAGGTGGGTTCGGGATGACAGGAGCGCAAACAAACAGCGTCCTCTTGTCACATTAACATTTTCTCGGTTATGGTTCCCTGCATGCCTGCAGGGGAAAACTCCATTCCCTATCCCGAGGCAGGAAGACAGAAATGAATATCAGACGCTGACATTAATGCTTTCTCTAGCAGGAATGCAACGCTTTGCCTGCTCATTTGCCTCGACATCTGCCCGGCACCTGGGTCGGCCGACTCAGCGCGCAGACAGGCCCCCGTCAATAAATCAGACTCTGGATTAAACAGAGGAGAAGCTGTGATAAAGCTGAGGCCTGAAGCTAATGCACGTGAAACGTCAGAGGATCTGACAAAGTGTCCCAGGCAAGAAATATCTCTGTAAAAACACATGCTTGCAGGTCACGAGATTATTGCTGAAGAGACTTTGTTGTGTTTGTGGTTTCTGATTTGTTACCTGGGATGTTATATCAGCTGAACCTGAGCAGAACAAGTAATGCTTCCTTGAATTTTTTGTTATTTTTACTTTAAATTTGACTTGGTGTCATCGGCGTGGGTCATAAAACAAGGCTGCACTGTGGGTCGCCTCAGGTATCTTTTAATTTGTTTTAGTAAGAACATAAATTTCTGCAGTATGATTTTTGGGCCTGTAGAAAGCATCATGACAAGCCAAAGGCTGAGCTGGAACAAAACTGAAGCGTAGTGTAAAGAAAGCACAGCCAACATGACGACACAGTTAAAGTGTAATGAGAAGAGGTGAGAAATGCTGGAGAGCCGAGCTGTAAAGTGTAGATAATGCTGAATGGATCCTCTTGAAGGACTCGATCTCAATCTGTAATGCGCTGAATTTGTGCCGCAGTCACTGCTACTTGATCAACCATCTCTCTCTCTCCGTTCACGCAAATGCTCCGGCTGCAGTGTGGCTTGGTTAGGTGTGGTGCCTGTCTGTCAAAGCCTGCATAAACAGAAGCCCAACTTCCCCCTCGTGAACCAACCAACATCTGTTTAGCATCAGCCCCTCTGCTCTGATCTGCCCCCTTCCCCTGACACTTTTCCAAAGAGTTTCCCTCGTTCTCTCTGCTCTTTGTCTCTTCCCAAAGCGCTTTGGATTAAATCGCCGACACCACTGACGTCGTGGTTCCGATATTGTTGATGTGTTATGCAATTCGAAATTGAAAAAAAATAGCTGCTGCAAACTCCAAGTGCAAGTGTGAACACAGTCCTTCTTGTCGGTACTTTGTCGAGCGGTTAAAGGGGAGATGTTGGGCTTTGGTGCTGGATATGAAAACCAAGTTTCTGAAGTTAGTCTGAAGTCATTTAAACGTTGCAATTTCGAGGTGAAACTGGATATGATGATTGTTATATATAAACTGAGATCGTCGCAGACCCACTTTCATAAATGATCAGTGGACCTACAGAAACAATTTCTGCTCATCCTTTTTAGACCCTCTTAAGTCTACCAGGAAGGAACTGTGTAATTTACTCAATATAAGATAACGTCTGCAGAATAGTCGGCAGAATAATAACAACAAACGTTACTAGACTGACTAGATTTGGAAGAAATAAGGAAGAAATTTTCACTTCTGTCACAGCCAGGCGCTCCATTACTGAAGATTACAATGCATCCATGAGATAATCTTTTCTCTGGAAACCAAAATACCGTCTTGTTTTGCACAACATCAGCCGTTGCAGTATTTTATTAGGCATTACATCATCGATACATCACATCCCTTTTTTTTCCCAATCCTTTGTTAGCTGCAGCTTTTGACAGAGAAAGCGTTTGGCACTTCTCTGGTGAGATGTGAGCACGACCGGCTTGTGCCCAGTGATACGGATCTATCGAAATTCAACGTCACAAAATCCATGAGAAATGAACAGCAGCACTTGCATGACTGACGTAACCGTAGCAACAAATGTTAGTACATTCTCTAAACGGTGATATTGTGTTTTAGCGAAGTCAAACTCCTGATGTGATGTAAGGTGTAATATTGACACCTGTGACTACGGCCATCTCTTTCATCCTCACGTCTCTTTACAGTCTCTCCTCACCTGTTTTTGATGTCTCCCTTTTGCTTTTGTGTCTCTAGCCTCTCTGATCCTTTCTGTCTCTCACTGGCGTGCTGTCTCTCCTACAGTGGCCTCTCTATTTTCTCTCTGCTCCTCTGGGTTGCCAGGTCCAGGTTTCCTTTTCATTTCTGTCATCAACCAGTCCCCCTCCCTCTCCCAAGTACACCTGGCTCAATATTGGCCCCCAGATGATAATAAAACCCTGCAACCTCCAGGCTTGTAAAATCTGGGCACAGGCGCACTGCAGACTTCTACCCCCTGTACACTAACTGTTTCCTAGATTCCCATCCTGTCTGGAAACATCGGTACCAGCGTGGACACACTGTGTATTTGTTTTTATTTCTAAAAGCTGCATTCCTCGAACCGCTCCTCCCTGACACGTGTTTTTAGAGATTTAAAACTGAGGCTGGGAGCAAAAGAGAAAGGGAAGAGACAAAGGAAACAGAGAGTTAGATAGATATCAAAAATTGAAAAAATATGTTTTTTGCGTGCATGTGAAACAATACAAAGTGTAATGTATTGGCTGCACAGCGTTTTCAGCACTCCTTAAATCCAGTCTGGCCTTATTGCTCAGTCACACAAACCTTTAAAGTAAAATTTGTAGATGGAAATCACTTTATTTCATTGGAGCCATTGCACTTTAGATAACTTCCAATTCCACAAAGTTGCAAGTTACTAGACACTTACTCTCACTTCTTTTTATATATTCTGGGATATGTAATCAGGTCAAATGTATAGATAACATAACAAGTCAAACATTAAGATACAAAATGAAGCAGCGTGAATGAAGAACGACTTCCCAACCTCTCCATACTTCCTTCTGTTCATTGTGTAATTTTGGGCTGCTTTTATTTTGAAATGTAAGCTCCTGTCACCCTGCTTGGGATAATAAGGAACATAACTTGTCTTTATTTAAAGATTCAGTAAAAGCACACAAACTGGAAAATGCACATGCACGCACAGGTCTGCGATGGCTCCACCCGCTGCTTCACACAGGTAGCTCTGTGGAAGTGATCAAATAGCGATGTCAGATCCGATGTATTTCATTCCTCGGCTAGTTTTTCAGCCCTCCCCTGTGAGATTTGCGCCATGAACAGCTTTGCCACTGTTCCCAACAGGCATGAATGGCCCGCTCTGTCAAACCCCCCCCCCCAAAAAAAAAAAAGCAGAGGAGGAGCCCAAACAGACGGGGGGTTATTTGAGCGTTGGACGTATCTTAATGTTTGGAAAGATAATCTGCGGGGATTTGAATTCCTGACGGTGGCGAGGTGTTGATGTTTGGGCTGGGCCGTGCCGTAGGTGCTGCTGGAGGAAGAACATCAGATAACCCAGAACTGCTGAAACTCTCCCTAGATGATGAACAGGCTCCCTTTTGTATCTCAAGTAATCCATATTCCCTGACACTCCTCCATTTGGGGCAGGTAGGCAGATGAAGAATATCCTGCTCACTGGAGGCATTTGTTACACAAATGTCCTCAGCTCAATGAGGCTACTGTGTGAGGCTCCACGACTTTACAGTCATTTGAGATGTTAGGTACAATTAGCCAGTATAGTTCTCAGCTCTGTGTCAGCATCACTTGTTGAGTGAAAGTTCATTAACTGCGAGTTGGTAAGAGCTTGATTTGATTGTTTTTACTTAGAAATAAATATTCCTCAAGGTTGATAGATAGATAGATAAATTGGGAGATGATAGATGTTGCAGATGATGATTCTGCAAAAATGTCGACTGCGTTCAGTGGCAGCTTTATTGAAAATTCTCTCTTTCCACAATAAGTTATTTATGATCATCATTTTTTTTTTTTTTTGCACTAGCATTGAATGTATTTAATTTCGCAGTAGTAGTTTTTATTGTTTATAGCAGAGTCTGCAACTGCTGCACTGGATTGAAATTGCCTTTACACATATGAGGGATTCACAGGAAAACAACAGCATTACTGTTTGTAATTTTATCAAATTATTATCACTTCCTGCTGCTTCACATTAAAAGCATTCAACTGGTGAAGCACAGATGCTTTTATTGTGCGGCAGCTCCAGGGAAACACAATGTTAATGACACCCGGGTTAACGTAGTCGCTTATCCAAAATGCATCTACAAAACAAGACATCGGTGGATCAGCGGTGTTGCCAAGTCAACCAGGACTGAAAGCTTAAGGATTACAACTCTAAAGTCACAGTGTGGAATGGCTTAGGCACCACAAAAAGATAGTGGTTGCTTTAAGTTCAGATCTGTGACAGTCTCCTGTGTGAAAGTTGGACTTGCTTAGTACTCATCCGCTAGATCAACCTCCACACCCTTACTTTCTGTCTTGCTAACGAGGAGGCTGCTTTCCGCATTGACTTGAATGTTGGAATTGTCTGTATGATAATGTATAATATATAATTCATAGGGATACTGGGCTGAGATAGACGTGAAGTAGATAGCATGCGTCGCGGTAGCTTCACTGTTTGATTGACAGGTGGTGTCTGGGAAGAGCAGTACAGCCACACAGAGAGTAAGGGGGAGGGGGGGAGGGGGGGTCGTGAACTTGTCTCTGCTTATTCCACATCTAAATCAATGTTCTGTCCTCTCAAGAAATCAACAATTTCCTTTATGGATTCATCAAACCATTGTGAAACAGGAAACAGTCGCTGCTTCTCTCCCCGTCTGCAGCATGATAAAAACACATTTGTCCCCGACGCTCAGTCGTCTTTAACAGATGGAGCTGACAGCGCACAGATCTCGGCAGCTTTTTCCCCACCTGAAAAATAACACGTATTAACCCAGAGTAGCTGCCCTTTCCTTTGATAATAGGCAGGGCTATCGGTGGAGTTATCAGGGTCTGAGGATATGAGAGCCTGATGGCCGGGCTGATATTATGACACCAGGTCATTAGGAATGTGAGTAACGACCTCTGAATGAAAGATCATGAGCGCAGAGCCTCAAAAGATGCTGATAAGACTAATGAATTTAACCGAGGCTGACTGATAGGCAGAGGCAGGTTTCTAAAAATCTGCACAGAGAGACAATTAGTCATACTGATTAGTCCGTTACATGACTACGATAGGATCACAGTCACTATGGATTATCTGGCATATGACTTTCATTGATGCTGATTAAATTTGCTGTGTTTACATCTTTACGAATGATGTACGCATAAACTTTGCAGTGTTGCATGACAGAGGTATTTGGCAGAAAAACCCTGCCGTATCTTTGGCAGGAGGCCAAAACTAACAGCCATATCAGATGTGGTATCACCCACACCTTGAAAAGTCACTGTCATAATTCATTCTCAAGTGTGCCGTAAAAAATACACCCAGGAAGAAAATCTTACGTTCTGTTGGCATAACCTTTGACTTGCGGCCGCTCGCGTGGGAGCTCCACTTTCCGTCAAACCTGCAGCTCAGGGTTTTGCAGTTGCTTTTCCCAGTCCCGAAGGCGATGCTCGCATGTCATCAGTCTGCGGGAAATTCATGGCAGGCAGAGATAGAGGGTCGAGGGTTGTGACCTTGTCTTAGGCGGGGTCTTACTCCCAGAGCGCGCTGCGGGAGCTGCAGGCCTCCACAAGGTGTCTTATCTGTAACGCCAGCCCGAGGCCTCTGATCTGCAGACACATCAAGGTGGCGGAGGGAACTCATCGCGGCGAGGATTTATAGGAATGCGTTGACCTCGGCGGCAACTAGGTCACAGTTTTATCTAGCTTTAGGTTTTATTTCGTTTTTTTCCAGTCGACTCCAAAAGGGCCTATATAAGAACCAGACGCTTTTCTAGGATGTGATTCCATCCCTCCTAATCTTCAAGAATGTGTGAAAGAGCAGAGCGTGCTAGCCAAAGTCATATGGATGAAAAATGCATCTTATGTTTTATTACCGAAAATCTGGACCATTAATCTCAAACAGATTGCACTGGGTTTGTGTGTCAAGTCAGTCTGTCTGACTGTTTGCATGTTTACGTGGCCAGAAGTGTGTTGTTTTTTTTCCCCCCAGTTTTTTATTTCCCCCTCCCTGCTCCCAGCAGGGGGGTGGGGGGGTGGATGGACATGTTTTAAAAATTTCATAAAGGCACATGAGCAGTTGGAGGGGACTGGATGTGGGACTGGAGCTGTGAACAAGGCAAGGAGGCCCCCCCCCCCCCGCCAGCAGCTACCGAGTGCCTCCTCATCAAACGGCTTCACACACACACACACACACACGAGTAAACATGGCCGGATAAACATCACTGAGAAGCCGCGGTCATAGGGCGGGAATATCAGCAAACACATTACCTGCCAGGTTAACCCTGGCTGAGCCCCTGCTCATATCATAACGGTAAAAATCAATATTTTATTCGACGCTGGCTTTTAAATTAAATATCCAGAGATTCATCTGCAGCTAAACATTTAATCTAACACCTAGAGATGGATTTTCCAATATTCTCCCTTCGGTTTCAGAGGCAAAAAGTGTATTTACTCTCACACAACTGCAAATATTTCTGATCCGCACTGTGTTGCGGGTTCATTGTTGACATGAAAAAGGTGGACATTTAAAGACACAGAATACAAGGAAGTAAATATTGGGAAACTCTCACCTTAATATAAAATTTACATGTAGCAGTCAGTCAAAAAGCCATCTAATTCAACTCCTAAAGGTCTGCTCTGTGAGTGCATGTCTTCGTCGTGATTTAGTGTACTGTGGAGGTGATTACGCACTCCTTATGAGCTTACAGCTCTTAGGGCATTTTAACCTCTGCAAGGAATTGCCGTTGCGAGAGTACTGGCCCTGAGAAATATGCCTCCGATAAAGTCTCAGGTCAGTAAATTTATTTTTTCGCCCCCTCCACCCCCCACCCACCCCTTAGTCTACACGTGAGTACCTGGGCCTCGTGGGAACGGTGCGGCTTTCACTCACGCCGTAAAACCGTCAGAAATAATGCCTGGCTGAAGATATAACACGCGGCGTTTCATACATGACTCATGCTTTAAATCTCTGCTTTAAATACCCCCCCACCCCACCCCACCACCCCCCCATTTCACATGACAACAAGCATGCCGCATTCTCTGCATTCCTTCATGTGTGCCGGGGATTATTTCAGTGCCCTGTCATTAGCAAAGGTCTATACACGATGACAACACAGACTTAGGCAGCTTTACTTCATGTCTGATGTGGCCTGTAAATATTTCCCCTGACATGGGGCTTTCACAAAGAAGGTTCCCCTTTGTGCAGCAGCCGTAATCATTATGGGATCGTGTTGCTAATGGTCTTTCAGAGACAGACCTTATACCGTAAGACGTTTTTTTTTGGCTGCTCGAGAAAATCACACATTTAACTTGATGAGATGGCAGATGTTTTTTTTGCATATTTTGCCTTTTTTTTGTTTGTTTTGGGACAAGAACTTCCTGCTACTACTGAACGCCACATCTCTGATATTTTTTCTGCAAAGCATATTGCACGGCAACCAAATTCACCCCATCCTTGCTCCCAGTTAGGACGAATTTAAAAGAGCAACATGCATGTGATTATTTACCATAGTTTTTGCTATTGATTAACTGCTGAAGCAGCCAACAGTAGATCTAACTTTGGGAGCTGAGCTGAGCGCTAATGGCCTTCCAGCCTGGGCGTGAGTGGCATTCTGGCTGCGTGCTGAGGCACTTTGAGACTAGCAGATGGCTTCGGGGCACTGTGGTTAGACACTGTGATTGGTTGCTCTCCAAACATGAAATGATTTGTCACACTGCTTAAGTCAAAATTAATGATGACAATGATGGATAAGGAGATGATGAACAGATAAAGAGCTGATGTTGTTTGTTGTTCATTTTTGTGGAAAAACTGCAGAACGCGGGAGAGAAATTGGAAAATGCGACCCCCCGCTGTGAAGCATCGATCTGTTGTCCTGCTTTGGCGTCGGCTCTATTTGCCTAATGGTCACCCAGAGTGCCCTTGACTGGCGACTCGGCAGGACGCCTGGACCTTTGCCATTTTCTGCTGGCATCGGGGCAAGCTGGTGGTGATGGGAGTCTCCGAGTGGGAGTCTCAGATGTGAGATTAAGTGCGATAATTGCTTCAGAGGCAGCGGCGGGGAGAGCTGCAACCCCGGGAGGAGCGAGGAGACTAAACAACAGCACTTACTGTATTTAGACTCGCAGCTTCCACTTCTGAACATCTGGCCTGTTGCGCATTTGCTCTCAAGGCCACGGGTTAAAAAAACCCATGCAGTGATAGCAGGAGTAGTTTAAGTCTGGTCAGGCCCCAGAGGCGGGGTCATAGCGGGGTCAGAATCAGTCCTCAACCGGACTCCAGACAAATAGTGAAATATTTGAATCTTATAGAGTCCTAACATTTTTTGAGGCCGTTGCTGTTTTTGGTTGCATTATATTGGATACAGATTCACAGTGTGCTTCCACAGCAATGTGTGATATACTCTACTGTCGCATATAGACTAAAGGGTTCTCAGAAAAGTTTATTTCCTGTGGTTTCCATTTCAACAGTGTCACTTTGAGTCTTGCAGAGAGGCTTTATTTTTTTGCCAGTGATTAATTAGAAGAGTGAGATAACAAACAGAATAAACTGGATAACACAAAAATGAAGCTTTTAATGCGGAGCTCATAGTCAAAACAGACGCCACCAAAATAAATGGCTCACAAATGCTGTCACTTTTTCTTTTCTCTCTCTCTCTCTCTCTCTCAGACTTAGATTCCCGGCCCAGTGACCTCTTCATGGGAATCCCCATTATTTAATCACAGCGCGAGCACATGACCAGAGTCTCCAGAAATCAATGGAGAGCATCTGTCCCACTGAGATAACCGTTTACCCAGGAGATGCGTCATGAGCTGTCAAGCTAACCTCTAATTAATTAGTCTTAAAACCTAGACCACACTGATCTGACAGCATCGGGTCACAACCGGCCCGTGTGTTATGTACTGTACCTCGGATGTCTGAAAACGCAGATGGTTGAAGTATGGTGCCTATGTGGCCTGTTTCTTACAGTTGCCCCCCCCCCTTCTGCTTTATGTAGTCGGTCCACTAAGAGGCAAATCATTAGGCCAAAGCCAAGAAATCCTGACATCTGTTCTTTCCATTCTGCTCTTAGCCTTAGCTCATTTCGTCCGTGCTGTAACTCAGTAGCGCACGTTTTGTGAGTGTGGGCTATTCCCAGCTGACATTACACAGCTGGGCTCGCTTCTGGGCCAGCCGTTAGAAGTTACCCAGAGGTGCTTCTGGAGTTACACATAGAGAGGAGAGAGAGGAGAGAGAGAGAGAGAGAGAGAGAGAGAGAGAGAGAGAGAGAGACTCAAGTGATTAATCGCACCTTTTCTCTAGAAAAATACTTTTTCTTTAGAAAAGTACCACGACTCTGTTTTGCTGTTCTCTACACTAACTGAAAACATACACAGTCCAGTCACGACGTTGATCAGCATCTCATGTATACATTTGATCAATGAGCGTTCACTGTTATTATTTGGCACATTTGATAATGTTCGTAATGAAGCTGAAATAAGCCTGCATCTCCAATTAGCTGATATTCCGAGCGGGTGTTTGCACACTGACTCCGTTGTTTACTTTTGGCTTTTTTCTCGTCTCTTCTTGGCAGGAATACATGGACGCAAACAAATGCATCGACGAGCTTCTCAAACAGCTAGAGGAGGAGCGCCGTAATGTCCGAAGGTAAGGCGTTCTCAAGACTTTTGGGGCAGATGTTTTATTGCCGCAGAATATCAGCAGCTGCCTGCAATCCATTCCCAACCAGAGGCAGCAGAACAATGTTGTTTGGTTTCGAGCGCGAGACAAGCTTTGTACGGTGTGCCTGAGAAATGCTTTTTGTGTTGGAAGCACACTAAAAAAGTGTCAGACAAAGAGGAGACTCTGGGCTCAGTGAGGGGTTGACTGGGGGCATTTCTCATGGAGGTCCTCTGGAGCGGATTTGCCCAGACAATGGGAATGAAGAGCTTATGGAGATGCCAATCTAATGACCTTGTCCCCTCCGTGCTCCTATCATCCTTGCCCTTCCAGTGATGCACCGCCCCCATAGAAAAGAGAGACAATTTTTTAAACTTCAGCCTCTTTTGTACAGGCCTCTCTCCATCTCAATGGAGCTGTATTCCCCCAGCTCAAAGTAATTTTCCCCCTGAGTGAGCACAGAGGGGCTGGGGGTTGGACACAGGGGGATAGGGGTCTCAGGGTGGGTGGCTGGGGGGATGGATGACCACTGACCATCCCCTTTACTAGGCCAGGGCAGCCCCTTAATAAAGGAAGTGATGTGTAAAGGAATGACCCTCCCGTCCAAGTCAACCCCACCCCTCTTTATAAGACAGGGAAGTCGTCTTCGATGACACCCAGAGTGACCTAACAGCCACTTACAGAGACCCAAATGTCTTTGTGGGGCCTGACCCGTGTTTTGGGCCAGAGGACCAGGTGGTTTAAAAGCCATGAACTTGGATTGGAGTGGCTGTCGTGACCACGATCAGAACTGTAGTTGATGTTGCGTTTGGTAAATGACCTACCATGGTGTCGGGCCCTGTTAATGTTACAGACAAAAGTTTGATATGTGTTTTTCATTTGTAAGATGATTCAGGAAGAAGCTGAGTGGTGTAAACTCCTCCATGCTTGAAGCGCAACCTGCAGTACAACACAGGGTTTCAAGCTCGTTTGAGTGGAAGAACTAAAAACAAAAACACCCATTACCAATGAGCATAATGCATTGTTTTGTCTTACACAGAGTAATGAGAGGTATCACCGTAAGAACCTCTGCGTAGTTTTATATGCAACCATCTTGACACTGTAAACAAACCGGTGTGTATTCAGCCAGCACCTTGCTTTGAATATTCCACATTTTTGAAGCTCAGTTTTTAGAAACAACAAACCACCAGGAAGGAGGTATTTGTTCTCATCACTTTTCCAGTGTTGTTCGGTTCAGAGTGGCGACAGTGATAAATGACTTCACAAAGGCCTTTGTTGAGTTAAAACATAGACTGCTAGTCAAAAAAAAAAAAAAACGCCTCCTTCCCCTTATTAGGCAGCATCTCACGATGCCGTAGATGTCTCCCTCCACCCCTCAGAATATGGGGCCCATCAATCCGTCAAGAGGAGAAAGAGAAGCTCTTACATTCCTCTAGTTCTCTGCATCCCTACGTCATGACCCAGTGACCCACTGCATTCATGTCTCTCATTGTACCATATTATAGGGTAGTTTCACACTGGTGAGGTACACAGATTGGACAATTATGACTTCTTTTTGAGCCAGGCACTTTTCTGAGTTAGTAAGGTATATCAAATATCCCTGTCGAATGCAAACGCAACAACATTTCCTCTTTTTTTTTTGTGGTTAGGAGGGAGACTCTGAGACTTTTCAGTAAATCTCTAAATACGCTGCTTTCAGTGATACTTTGGAACCGTGAAGAGGAAGATGTGAAGAAACTATGGTTGTTTGGAACATAGTGAGTGTATGGGTCGAAAGCAGATATATGGACTATGCTACAAGAGGTGGTTTAAGAAGCTTTTCCAGACATTCTGATGTGTTATGTCCAATTTCTCTTGCCAAGCCGGTATCACATACGCAGAAGCAAGGTCCATGGACGTCAGAC
This sequence comes from Seriola aureovittata, assembly GCF_021018895.1. NCBI lineage: Eukaryota > Metazoa > Chordata > Actinopteri > Carangiformes > Carangidae > Seriola > Seriola aureovittata. Next base: position 2,384,264 of record NC_079387.1, on the reverse strand, counting down.
GCATCTGCTCAACATCCTAGAGCCCCATGCACACACACACACACACACACACTAATACAGTCTTGCACTCTGTCGCAGCATCATTGCTCGGTGGAGCACAAAACCCCAGTGGGATGCTGGCCGGGCTTTCCTGCACCCTCTATTCAATGTGACCACGTCCTTGACAGACGGAAACAAAAGCTCCACGGCACAGTGTCAACATCAGATGGAACAAATCCAAATTTGGCAACATCAGACACAACGTACAGTAGGAACCAGACCCGGGGGTTTTCCACTTATTCATCATTAGTTTGCAGTGTACTCTCATTAAACGTGATCAATTCTTTTTCTTTTTTAAGCTTCGCGATATCATTAGCGGTGGCCTTGAAATGCCGCTGACAAACAGTTGCATCTTTGATGTGTTTGATGTGAAAATGTTGAGTGAGTTTATGAAAGACTTCAGCTGAGTGACAGACAGTGCAGGAAGGACATATGGACGCTCGGCAGCGTTAAAAAGCATGACGAGCCGGGGAGTGAGTTTGCATGACCTCTTTCTGACAAGCTGCTGTGTCAAGGCACCGTGACTGCGTAATCTTCCCCGTGGATTAAAACAATGTAGATTAGATTTTTCTTTTTTTTCTCTCTCTCTCTATCTCTGCTTCCACCAATTTTCTCACTCTTGATTTGTCACCGTGCTGAGCTGGTGTTTGTTTTTGTTTTTTTCTCCCTGATTCTGCCTTTGACCTTGTTTTTAGTGGGTCAAGCACTGGCATAGCCGGCCAGTGTTGGGTCACATCGCCCACCCCCCCTCGAAAGGCCTGCCTCACCTGCCATTTTCTCTCTGCCGGAGCAGATGGTGTGTGTCTGTGACCCTTTCCACACCTTGGAGGACAGGGAGGGACAGGGGAGGGTTGGAGGAGGGTGGCCGGCAGGCAAGGGTGGGGGCCCCTGCTCAGAGCGACTGGGATGCGGGGAGGTGTGTAAGGAGGGGGGGACTCAGCTGGAGATCCAAGAGGCTTAGGACAGGTTGCATGGAGCAGGCGGTTGCAGCTGCAGCTCAGGCTGAAAGGACATTAGCGACGACATCTGCTGATCAATAAGCTATTTGTCATGTTCATAGAGCAACGGTGGAGCAAAAGACGCCAGAGATAGAAAGTGGAGGTCAGATCAGATGTGTGTTTAGCTAAGGGATTATAGGTAATGGGACTTTCTTTGTGTACGTGAATTTGCCTGTGGGTAGAACTGAAAATTGACCACAGAAAATTGTTTTGTCCCGTAAAGCGCTCAACATTTCCGTCCATTTGTCCTCGTCTCATCAGCCGAGGAGAGGTCTGAGGTTTTGATTTTGGACTGACTGAAGTTGTTGGGTTTTGAAGTGTAGTTTTATTTTTAAACGCCTGTCCTTAAATCAGTATAAATCCCTCAGTATCATTTGGATTAGCTCTTTCAAAATTCTTCTAATTGTTTCAGCTACTGAAAGTGCTGAGTTTTTAAGCCACTTGAAGTTAAAGAACTCAAAAATGGCTCAAAAGCACTTTGAGTGTTCCCTAAATTTGTCATTTCGGGAACACTAATGGAAGAAAATGTCCTTGCGCTCAGAGGACGGCGAGGTTAAGTGAAAGGGAAAAAATATGGCGAGTGTAGACACACGAGAGAAAAAAAAAGACCACAGGAGCGCAAAAGCTGGGAAACAGCTTTACAAATCTGGACCTTACTGATGTTACTACAAGCCATATCTGGCCTCAAAGACGCCTGTGTGCTGCCGGCGGTCTGAGAGAGATGAAAGGCTGTAATCCTCAGCTGAAGTATGTGGCGAGGCCTGTTCTGTCGATGAGGAGGTGGATAGGGTTCAGCCTCCCCGCAAACGCCCCAAAGGGATCTGCCGTCTCGGTTGGGTGAGAGCCATGCATTTTACAACTTTAATTGGATAAGTTGACCAGTCTAATGCAATAATTTGATCACGCTAAGCTCCAAAGAGATCTAATATGCTCCCAAAGTATATTTGTGTGCCCTCTGAAGTGAATGACTTTGCCTAATCCATCCATTAAACGTCACTTTACGGCCCGGGAGTCCAGACTCTTTAATATCTCAGAGGAACCGTCAGTGGGTAAATAAATCAGTCCATGAAAACTTCATTGGAACCTTCAGGCACTGGTGGAATTTGGTATTTGGATCATTTAAAATGTTTTATTTGTGCTTCCGTTTCACAGTAAGAGAAGCTTGATTAAAGCTTGTGAGGTACGAACCATGAAGAATGTGCGGCCAAAAATAGGAGGTAATCACGCCAAGAGGGGCTTCCCTTTGGTGTGTGCTATCTGTAATTAGCAAAAAGCTGTTCACATCTATCAGAGCGTGTTTGATTGTTAGCAAGGGGCATGTCCGGCGCAGCAACGCGTGGTGTTGATCTTTACCGTACTTGTCAGTGAGGATTTAACCGCGAACAACGATGATGAACTCCCTGAAGCGAGCGGTTAAGGAGGTGACACTGCTGGTGCCCTGTGACACAAGTCAACACTTGCCAGTTTACCCCAAGCTAGGATTCGCTCAGTCCGCCTGGCCTGGGCGGGACACACACACACACACACACACACACACACACACACACACGCTCGTCTCCCCAGTCCTGTAAATGCCAAACACCCCAGCCCTGATTCATGAGCGAACTCCGGGCCCGGCTAAAATACATGCATCAGTTTTATTGAGCTTATGAGAGGAGGAGGTTAATCGAATGGGTTAATGAAGCCTTTTATTGATGCTCCCTCAAGGTCGTTTCATAGCTGGTCGCAGTGCTGCATTCCCGTGCACGCTGGGTAAGAACACTTAAGTAGTGATACGCTATGCTTGCACCGCCTGCACCACCAGACTTTTAAGTTTCTGATGCATTCAAGGTTAAGTATAAACCTAAGCAGCTGTCCACTGCTCTTGTTCTAGAAACCAAAATCTCCACTTATGGATATTTCCTGTTGCTGCAGATATACAGTTGTTGTTGTTTCCAGCCGGGATGTAGTGGATATGCAGCGTTTTAAAGGACTTGTGACACGTATCCTTGGTGTTTGTATTGAATAGGCTATTATCTCCATTCCTAGAAGCAATTAGCTGTGTTTGAGACCTCGCGTCTCTTTCAGTGGGGTCTTGCATAATGGCTAATTGCCACTGTTGTTTGTCTAAGCAGGTCACAGGCTCTAACACGAAGGTCTTGTGCTGTAGGAAAAGTATTTAAATTGTGTATTAGTTCGGAATATAAATTGTTTTATCTGATGTCAGTCGTACGTTTGATTAAATGAAGGTTCGCACAACATCCAGGTCTATTAACTCAGCTTAACAGTTGAGTTCCTCCATTGTGCAATGAAAAGATTTTATTTTTTTTTTTTATCAAGATAAGCTTTGGGAGAGGGTGCTACGACTCCTTTTGTGCTCATGAGAGCGTGCAGTTATTTTGACGTATATGGGTGCTGCAAAGCGCTCCTGAAAACATCCTCGTTTTAAGATAAGAAGAGCGATAGATCCTGTGTGGTTTGGATTGTTGATAGATCCCGTGTGGTTTTGGCTAGTGGGAGTCACAGTGGTTGCATCCACGCTATTTACCTCCAGCTCAGGGCTCTCCGGAAAACATCCTCTCATCTCTCAGAGGAAACAGGAAAGGGGGCGAAAATTTGCGAAATGCACACCACTTCAGCTTTGGGAGGGCACGTCCTGTCAGTCTGTTGATGATTTATAAAATCCAATGTTGCTTTAAGCAAATGAAACAAATTCACCACCGGAGTAAGATCACACGGTGCCAGTGGAAATCACTTTAACTCAAGAATTCAAGACACAACACACAGCTACAGTAGAATATACTGCCGGAGATACTGCTACAGCGGCAGAGGATAATTGGACTGGCTTAGGAAAAGTGATTATCTCATCCCGCCAGGCAAGTAGATTTAAGTTGTTCAGGAATCGTTTAAGACTGTCGTGCTAGGAATGTTGCTTTTCAACATCAATAACCTCCTACCGCATTGATTTCGACACCTCATGGGTATTGTAGTCGCATTTACAGTGCATTTTTACAGTGTGTACCATCAGGTCCGTGTCGGTACGGCAGTAAAATGCGCAGAATTTAAAAGGATATGACAGAAAACTACAGCGTTAATTTGTAGACGCACTATCACTAACGGTACCGTCGGTATGAGAGGGAGGATACCTCTGAGATTACCTCATAATAGTCTCATTTATTTACTGTAATCACCAAAGGAATGAAAGCTTTTTTTTTTTTTTTTTTTTAAAGATACACTTGACATTAATTAAAGATTAATTCCGTCAGTGTTAATCCTGCTCATTCCACTCTTGATGACGTTAAGCGTTTCCTGACTTCCACGAAGAGAGGGGAAAATCTCCGCCTGCTGATGATGTCTGGCCGGACCACCACCACCATCCCGCCTGTCGTTCCGCCCCCATCCCCCTGCTTAATGAAACATGACGGAGGTGCATTATCGCTTTCATTGTGTTACACACTTCATTCTGCCACACAGAAGTTAAACATCGCACACACACACGCACACACACGTACACACGGCCTCTGGAGGGACTCGCGCAGCGTGACCCATCATGTGATTTGCATCTGTCTGGGCGTTCGCCGCTCCGAGCCGTGTAGATCCTGAGCAGGCTTGTGTTGAGTAAACAAACACGCTGCCTGTCTACAGCTTGGCATTTCCTTTACTTGTCCCCCCCCCGACCCCCCTTCCCAAAAAGAGTCTAGCCATGTTGACAGCTGAATATCTCCTGGATGGATTGTAGCCACCCATAGAACCTCTGATGTGTTTCCAAATGATTTTAGACCCCTTACTTTTCCTCAGTTGTATCAGATATTAAATAGCTGTTCTGGGAAGCATGTCTAAGCTCAAACACCGCGTACACGCTAATCGTCTTTAGAGCGGGAAGGAAACAAAGTTTTTCCTCTTCTACCCCCTGTGTGATTAATGTCTGGCGGGGGAACACACACCTAGACGGCAGAATCGACCGGTCCGGGTAATGAACTGGAGTGACGCATGCTGCCCCCACCCCCCACCCCCACTGGCCACCACTGGTCCCTCATCTGTGATCAAGCTGCAGGGGATTAATGTCGTGGAGGGAAAGTGTGGCTGACGGCTGGAGCCCAGGACATTGCCCTGACAGGATGTTTGTACATTCACGTACATATAAATGTAAACTTTTGAGACACCTCTTCTTCTGTATTTCCATTTCGTGTAGCTACAGTGTGTTTCATCACATTTTAAAGAGACATTTTTAATTCTCATTCCACTACATTTGTTTTATGGCTGGAGTTGAGGATTTTACATTCCAAACATATGATAAGCTCATAAAATATGATCAATTGGAATACATTAAACTATCCAGCAGCATAAAGCGGTTGAATTTAGCTCCATCTGGACAAGTACAGTAACATTAACATGCTGCCTACATGTTAATGCCTTGATAATTTAACTCTGAAAGGAGCAGTACTTCAGAATTATTGCTTTTAGTCCATGTGTAGACCAAAGACAGCACTGTGGTGAAATATCAACCATGAGTTTTAAGGCTTAATACAGAACTTTATAAAGGTATTTAGTTTTCAGAGTCGCAGTCATTTCCTCATTCATTTTGTCCCCTGCAAACTTTAGATTCAGGCTCTAAAGTAATTTACCTGATATGTGCACTTTCACTGGCCAGTCCAGGGCACTGGTGGATGCTGTTGCATTGCATTGTGGCCAAGTTCAAGTTTTTTACTGGACGATCCTGAATTTTTATTTATTTTTTTGCCAGAGCTCTCTGCATCTGCCTCCCCAAACTGCAAAAAACAGCTTTACTTAAAACCTAAATACATTTTGTTTACACTGTTCTTGCCACAACTTTCCCTTATGTCTCTGCAGAGACATTCGTCTTGAACACATAAGTATATGAGTACATATGTGATTATGTACTTAAGTGCATAAATTTGTTAAAACCACATAAGCTCCCAAAAATATGTTGTACAAAAAGTGATTGCGAGTATTTTTATGTTGTTGAATTTCTGCTTTCAACTCACTGAAGGATCTAAATAACCACTAGCATCCCTTTAACCCAGGCCACTCTACGCTGCAGTTCAAAGGTGCTTAACCTCACACGTTTCCTTTCACACACACAACCGCAAGCACGGGCATCCCTTTCCCCCAGACCACCCTGCACCCCATTACAAATCCATATCGACCCGCCGTCCCTCCAGCCACTGTCCCAGCACCATCCTGTCTCCTTCCCTGCACCCCCCCTCCTCTCTGTGGAATGCTAACCTAGCCTGAGTGTGTGTGTGTGTGTGTGTGTGTGTGTGTGTGTGTGTGTGTGTGTGTGTGTGTGTGTGTGTGTGTGTGTGTGTGTGTGCGCGCGACAGTGGTGGAGCCAGGCTGGCTGTGTGGGCGGCCGAGTGTTTCCAAACAGTGGAATCTGTCATTGACACCCCTGGCAGAGCAATAAGCAGCGCCTTAATGAGCTCAGCAGATCACTCAGCGCACACGGTGGACACACACACTCACTCACACACACACACACACACACACACTAATACACACACTCCAACTTGCATGAATATTACCAATACAGACACACCATCACATACACGCAGTGTAATAAATGGACAAAATTACAGTTGGGAGAACCTAAATACACCCATGCATGTATGTACAGTAATACACACACAAAACACACACACACACACACACAAACACACTGTATATACTCTAAAAGATACACATGCATAACCCCATTTATGCACAACATACACAAATATGTATTATACACACAGCAAAGTACACACTCAATATACACACACTTAATTTTCACATGCACCCTCAAACCCATACGTTACATTTATGGTTGCAAACCCATGCTCAGACACACACATATACACACAAAACACACACAGTTAGCGAGTACAGACATACATTTATGGCACCATACAAACATACATGCTCATTACTAGAAATAAAAATAAAGTCTAAGCAGAATTTTTCTTCCTCATAATGGGAAAGAGGGGGATTCTGGGAATTAAGAGCACATCTATTTCTGATGCCAAACGCCACCACCGCCAAGCTCTGCAGCTCTGCAGCTCTGCAGACTGGAGCCATCGCTCAATGAACGGCCGCTCGCTGCTGATCAAATTAGAATGGAACACTGCCTTCAATATTTCTTGATTACAGCACATATGTATGTGTTCGTGCTGACTCATCCGTCCATTTGTCTTTTTCTTCCGAATGGGACAATGGTGTCTAATTGGTGACCACCTGCCCTTAGAATCAAATCATGCTTGCCCTGCATTCAGATTTCCCCCGCGAGACAGCTGTGCGTATGATAAACGCAATTACCTCTCTGCATGACATTTCGGTCAAATACGCAATAATCAGGCGTCATGAATCTTTCCGAGTTTTTATGATGACAAACGGGAATGTGGCAGCCAGCTTTTTACGAGACCTCTGATAACGAGGAGGTGACGGGATGTGTCAGTTTTTTTATGATCACTGTTGGGTGATGCCTGATCTCCAAGCATGAAATAATCTACGGTGCAGGGGGGGACTCTCAACTCATCCCTGCATGTTTATCTCCAGTCTCACTCCACCTTGCCTCATCTTTAACTTATCCAGCCCCCCAATCCCATCCCATTCTATTCACATGGTTAGTGTCATTTAGGACATTAGTGACAGTGAATGTGGTGCAAAGTGGCAGTGATGGCCCCGGCTCTAAGTCAGCCCCGTCCTTTCTTTCCCCTCTTTAACTGAGCGCTCCTGTCACTGGGACCCTTTTAATTCCCCCTTTCACCCCTCCAGTGCCCGCCCCCTCTCGCACTGGTCCTATTGGGGCGCAGACAATAGATTGTGCCCCCCCCCCTCTCCTCCTCTGCCTCTTCATCCCCCTCTTCTCATCTCCCTCAGCCCTTGCAGGCGTCCTGCCTGGTTGAGGCTGTGGGCTTCAGGCTGCAGTTTGTCACAGCCATTCAGCTGAGACTGATTGTGATTGCGGCAGATGGGCTGGAGCCTGGTCCGTCACTCGGCCCAGGCAGACCCAAGCACTTCTCTCTCTCTCTTTCTTTCTCAGCCTTTTTTTTTTCTCTGGCTTTCACTTTCTGTCCTTCGCTCTCTTGATCTTGATCTCTTCCTCGGTTGTCCCTATCTGCCTTTTGTCATTGGCTTCTCTTTCTTTCTCTGTGTCGACGTCCAAATGCTCTGTTTTCCCTCTCTGCACTAAAACAGGCAGCCAGTGTTTTCAGAGTTGGAGACAGTTTTTCAAAAAGCTCAATTTTTCTGGGTGTCAAAAACAGTGGCTTAGCGTGGATGAAGCGCCATAACGGAGAGACAAAGGTGCGTTTCTAACATTTTGCCAGTTTAGGGTGTTTGTCAGATCACTGAACAGCATCTGAAACCACTTCTTCCTTTTTTTTCCATCCAGCATTGGAAAAAAAAGGAAGTTTGCATCTTTCAATTTAAGTAACTTTCCAAAACCGTCAACCAGGCCCACTGCATACAACATTTGCTCAGGTTTGAAAGGGCTTGAAATCTTCTGAAAGCTATCTTTCCTTAATTTTCCGCATAATGACCTCCATCTTTTGTACATGCGGATGCAAGATAATGAATGCTTTCAAGGAGAGGCTGCCCAAAAGTGTGCCCCTTGTTATTTGTACAATTCCTGATGTCTCTTTGAGCTTCCTTAAAGTTTGGACAATCTGAACTTTTGCCTCAAGATGTGGTTCATTCCTCTAGTTTTCCTCTTTCTGTTTATTTTCTCTCTTCTTGTCTTCTTCTGTTGTCCCTATGTGTCTTTTTTTGTCACCTTCTCTGCCTTTTTTCTGCGCTAAAAGAGTCCACTTAGTGGAACATCACATGCCGGCTGCTGCTTGCCTGTTCACGTCGCCTTGTGGTAGTTAAACCCCCCTCAACGCTGTTGTCACCCCCCAAAAACTCCTCCTCCTCCTCCTCCGTACAACCCCCCACCCCAACCTCACTTCTCCTCCCCTGAGGAAAGAGCCTCCTTCAGAGAGGCAGAAGAGCAGCCCTCTCCCTGAACACATGTTAAATGTCCCGCAAGCCTGAGGAGGAGGGACGCAGTTAGAGAGCTGGAGAGAGAAAGAGAGAGAGAGAGAGAGAGATAGAAGCAGAGACAGACTGAAGAGAGAAATATTCCGGGGAAACATAAAGCCAGGAGGCGGTGTGGGCGGGGGGTGGGTGGGGGGGGCACGCAGCGCTGTGTGTGTGAAGAGGAGCCTCCGAGCGTGTGTGTTAGTGAGAGAAAGCATAGCACGGAGAGGGAGAGCGTACGCTGCGTGAAGGAAGAGAGGAGTAGAGGGGAGCAGCATCGGGAGAGTCAATGCATGTTGCCAGATTGAGAGAGACAGGGAGGGTAGAGGACAGGAGCGACGAGGAGACGGAGGGAGGGAAGCGAGGATTTTGAGCGGAGAGGAGAGAGGAGGGGAGGAGAGGCAGTTTGGTCTCAGTCAAGTCAAGAGAGGCAGGCAGGGAGCAGCGTAGAGCCGGCAGTGCTGCATTGTGGATGTAAACTTTATCATCTGCAGGATCATTGGGCAGCAGCTGCAGAGCAGGAGGGAAGCGTGCTGGTGGATTACCATGTGTGTCCTCTGAATGCACCAGGATGCTGCATCTCCACCAGGGTAAGAGCCGGACGGTCGTCAGCGTACACGACGTGACCAAATGGCGTTAATTCATGCGCAGATGTATGATTTCACTGTCTTTTTGATTGATTGTCCTCGTTCGGGGGAAATGGTTCATGTGCCATACTTTCTCTGTTGTCAGAAGAATACATGCACACTCAGCTTCTCTTGTGCCTAATTCAATGAGGCTTGATGATCCCCCCCCCCCTCGGCTGCACCTCCTTCAGACGTCTTCACATTGTCCTGAGCTGCAATTTTCTTAATAATCCCATGAGGAGGGAACATATTTCATAGAGCATGCGTTTGTACACATGTGCAGGGGATGATCTCTGATTTTGCACTGAGCCCGATTAGCCGGTTTCAGGTGGTGGTGGTGGTGGTGGTGGTGGTGGGGGGGATCGCGTGTCCTGTTGCTAGTGGCAACAGCATGGGGCAGGGGCGCTGCGTAAACCACTTTGATTCTGATTGATAACAGAAGGAAATGGATACCCGTCGTTTAAGCAGCGGTAAAACAATCCAGCATTGCAGGGGATTTGTATGTGCAGGAATGCATGTTTCCCCTCCCTCTACTCCCTCTCTTTCCTTATACTCTCTCGCTGGCAGATTAAGATTTTCTATCCAGCCCACTAATCCCACACTGAAATGACTGCTGTTGAATTAAGTGTGGATACAGCTAAGCGGTGGAGAATATGGATTGAGGGGATACGGTCTCTGTTATGGTCAGCGGCTCCATTAACGCGGCGTCAAGTCGCTGTGGCACCGGTGTCTATATGTCAAAGTTACAGCGGGTCAGGGGGTCCTTTCCTCACAGTCGGCCATATTTACAGTACACAGAGAGAGGTTGGGATGTTTGCAGCTAACACACCAAGGATGCCAGTTGTAGGATTCTGGACACTGGCTTTTATATTCTTAGCTGGATTTGTTGCCTCTAAAAACAGAAGTGCAAGGGAACATGAAAACAAGAGCATGGGAGAGTATGGACGGTATCATCGCTCTCTTGCTGGTGTTGTCAATGTGCCAGAGAGAAATGCCATTCTCTGTCTTCTTTTTTTTTAGTATGAGTTTGATTTTTTTTTTTGCCCTGGGAACGGGTGCTTCCCAACATGAGAGCAGAAAATAGCATCTGTCATGTAGTGGATGCTTTATAGCTGGAAACGCCGGTGAATGTTGGCAGTCTCAGTGAAGGACAGTCAAGCAGGGAAGTAAACAAAAGTAATATCTCAGCATTGCTTCAGGAATCTAGCATTGCATCATAGAGAGAGTTATTTATTGGGCCTTTAATCCAAAATGTTTTCCAGTAGCACTCCTGAATTTTAAACTCCCAATATGAGTTTTGTAATTGCCCCAAACCTTGAGGTGCTTCAGGAATGACACAAAATACTTTACCTCATTTCAGGATCTTGGCTTTATACTCTAGTTTTCATCAACAATAACCATGTGACTTCTCATCCTTGAGAACTAATGTTGTGGTCAGTAGGATCTTCGACCTGGGGGAAATTCCTCCCCTCTGTGACTGCATACCATGCACCATTACACCATGCACTAAATGCACAATTTGCATGCATTTTAATCTTGAGTAATCTCCTATATAGACTCCAGCCAGTGAACCCAGCCCAACCAGGGCAGACATCTATCAAATATTTATGTCAGTGTTAATGTTTTTTGGAATTGTATACACAACAGCAACCAAAGACAACAGTTTAGATGTTTGGCCCAGTATCTACATGGACAGTGTCAATTTAAAGCCTTTATTTAGAGCAGAGCAGCAGCCGGTGATATCATCCCGCCGCTGGGGCAGATGTGTTGCTGCACTGGGGCAGTTTGAGCCTGCTGCCCTGTGCCTCTGAAACCCACCTGGGGATTACTTGATAAGAGGATTGCCAAGTGGAGGGATTTGATTTTTATAGAATTAAAACTGTAATTCTCTCCGTCCCAACTACGCCACGGCACAGCCATTTCTCCACATTATTATTATTATTATCATTTCCTCCCTGCTGCCACGTTCTCGTCGGACCAACACGCTCCATTACTGCATCGTGTGTCCTACATTTCAAGCAAGTTTTCATTTAAAAGTCACGCAACGGGCGCATTTGCTCTGTGTTTTGAGTGGCGTGGCGGAAATCTATCGTGGCCTAGATGCCGCTGTAAGCTCAAAAGCAAATTCTCTCGAAAGAGGCGGATGTGAAAAGTTTGGTCATTTTTGGATGCCAGTTAGCATTATCGGGGCGATAATCGTTAAGTCAAAACACCAGTCTGACAAATAATACAGTCGACAAAATTAAGACCACTCCAGCAGATCATACTGACGTGGGCTTTTGTGTTTCCTTCCACCCCCTCCGAGTCTTGTCCGTCACTTGCGCCTCTCACTCCTCTACATCCGATTTTCCCAACTTTTCCTCCTCCCCTTTCGTCTGCTCCCTGTATGTGGCGCTCAGTATTCAGTGACCCTCGGCTAGCATATTGGGTTCAGGTCAAACTGAATTACTGAGGAATGTTCCCCTGTTCAATGGCCGACACAGTGGGCCTCAGCATGGGAGCACTTCCCCTTCATTGACAGCCAGGGGACTTTTCATTTTGAAGGAGGAGGGAGCTCCTTCCAGACAACTTTTTCCCATGTAATTCCCACTGTCTGTGCAGTGTTCGTCGGCACCGCCGAGCCGCGAGCCAAAGCAGCCGGTTTAATGATGTGTACGTGTGAGGCACATCTCAGGATCTCGCCAGCCCCGGCCTTGTTGAGACGCTCTGCCTCTGTGACTGCAGGCCATCCAGCTCAATTAAGGGTGCTTTGAATGCATTCCTCCCCTTAGCCTGCTCTACATTTATCTTCTCCCACGAACAGCACGTGGGAACTCTAAAAACAGTCCGAGTCCTGCGGAGCTCTCTTGGGGCTGGAATGAACCTGCTTCTACACATATAGCATCTGAAAAAACCCCCAAAATAGCTCGATAAAGGGTTCTGACATTTTAACCAGGCCGCGTATTTTCGATGCAAAGATGCAGAACACATTGTATTCCAGCTGAAGTCCGATCGCTTTGTGTTCCACTAAATGTTAACAAGTTGAAAATCCAGAAAAGAATGGGACTATCAGATGTCTTCTCTCTGTGTCTGCTGTTGGCTTAACTTAGAGTAATGTCACTCAGGAAAAACATAAAGTTTAATGGACTGACACAATTTATAACCAATAAAAGGCTTTTTATTTGCTAGCTATCAGTGGCTTATTGCTTGCACTGGCTGTTTTGCCTGGAGACAAAGCTTTACCCAGACACCCTCGCTGACTGCTCAGTGATGTCATTAGAGCCGGAGCATTCTTGTGGTTTCTAAATGGATGAACTCGCTCCATATGAGTTCACCAAGGTGCGAAGACTGGTGGGCCCAGTCACCGCTTTTAAACTGCCTGTTTTCTGGTTCTCTTTGCATGAGGGGCAGATGGAGTATCTTGGCCTCCAAACATAAACCTTTGTTTCCCCCTTTTATAAAAAGCTTTTGTTTATATCTCTCATATTCACGCCTTTAAAAAAAAACGCCACAAATGCCTCAGTTCTCGGAGAAAAACATCTCCAAATTGGATTTGTTTTTTTAGGTCATCATCCTGCATGCCAACAATTTACAAGATAATATGGTGTTGCCCTTGTTTACTACACACAGACTGCTGGCTGACATACTTTCACAGACACATGCATCTCAGAAGTTTGTAGATCAAAGCTGTCTAAACCCATTTTGTGAGAATTCCCTCTTGTTTCATATTTCTGTCCTTGTCACGGTTGATGCTTTCAGCGGGCCGAGGCCGTTTTACGAGGTCGGGAAAAAAAAGGGGGTTAGCGCTGCGTTCGAGGTTGCGTGGGGCAGGGAATGTCAACAAACTTCGGCTCCCCACTTTCTCGGCTGTAAATCGTGGGATAATAGAGGGAGAAACATGCAGGACCTCGTCCAGTGGCTGGAGGTGTTGGGCGCAGCTGAAAATGAAATGAAGGGCTGCTGGAGAGGCTCACCTTCGTGCAGTAAAACTCTTTCCCAAACACCTCTCTTGTTGTCTGTTTAAGCTCTTTAAGCCATTTGCTGACAGTCTTTACTTAGAGTGAATTACAATGAGTGCAGTAACTTTTAATTACTTGATTACCAGCGTGCCGGAGCGCTGGAAAGAGAACGCCATGGCAATGCTCCTGTGAAAACTGGAACCAAACATGATTTTCCTTTCATCACTGTCTGTATCTCTCAGTTTGAACCCATCAGCGAGGGGAAGGTTGTCTATCAAGGAGCTGGGAGAGTTATGAGCTGAATCTAAATATACTGATGCAACTCAACATCTGACATCTGCAGAATAGATAACTTTATCACAAAGGAACTAATGTAACAGCTGCCCGGCAACACGTACACACACACACACACACACACATGCACCCGGGGGTGTGTAGCAGTTCAGAAGCAGACCCTTGGCTGGAGTGCGCTTGTTTACCGTACTTTTGTCTCTATTGTATGTGAAGCAGCCATTTGTCTGCCTCTGTAAAGGGCTACTGTTTGCCTCTCTGAAAACGATGTGTTGACAGCCGGTGTGAAATACCCTGTAGCCTCTGCACAGCCTCCATGAGTCAGCAGAAACCTTCCAGTATTATGGTACAGTAATAAATGTGAGTCCCTGCGCCCCAGTTACTTCATCCCAGGCCGAGCAGGGTGCGAAATACAGAACGATGCATCCAACATGTGACGTGCATATGGCATTCGGGTATACCGTTTTACCACTGTGATTTTGGGTATAACAATAATCCGTCAGGTTCAGCTCCAGTGTTCTGCTTTTCAAACCCTGTCTCCTGGCAGGAAGTCGGACCAGCTATTTCAGAGCATTGTTGAGTTTTTGGAAAGTGCGTGCATCGCCATCCTCTGCCATCCTCTGCCGCCTCCAGTTTACCCTGACAGAGACGTCACTTATGCGTCAAATAAAGCACATGTCGGATGGTTCAAGAACATCTCGATCTCTCTTCCATTCTCCGCACAGCTCTTTTTGCCTCTCCCTACAGGTGTGTGTATAACCTCTGAGGAGAGCTCCTTTATCCTCATTTATATGATTAATCACATCTTTTCCCCTCTTTATGGCGGAAGGCCTTTAAGTGCGTCCTTTTAGATCGAGTATAAACACATTTGCCCTCAGATGCGATCAGAGCCAGTTCATTTCAAACAAAGCCTGGCCTTAACCTTCTCTGCACGGATCTTTAAACAAACCTCGGCCGAAGCATAATTCCCGCCATGGTCTGTCAAGTGTAAATCAGGATGTGTTTATCCTGTCTGAATGCACCTAACAAAACACAGGTAAACTCCTAAATCATGAGGTAATTGTAGCCCAGTGTGAACGGTGCTTTACTTAAACTCAATTATGTGTCATGGCTAGAAAACCTTAAATACACACTCAGTATTATCACCTGTTGGAGTGTGAGCGTGTGGCTGTGAATGCCTTTTGATAAGCTTGATTTCCAAAACAAGGTGCGTCTGTGTGACTTTTTTTTTTTCTTCCTTTGGGGGGGTTGCAACTTGTTCTATCTCTTTCTGTTCAGCTTCGTATCAACATCTCTTTCTTGTTCATATCTGCGGTTGTTCAGCTCCAGCGGCGGTGCGGAATCATCATCCCCTTTATGTTTTTGGACATGAAAGATTCAGAACTGTGTGAGAGTGTGCGTATGCGTGTCTCTGCATCAGTGTTTGTACATGTGTGTTCATCCGTGTGTTTATGAGTTCCCCCTTGTGTGTTTGCGTCCGGCTCCGTCCTCGTTCCTCGTGAGTCGCGCTGGTGAGTAAACCCTCGCGACAGACAGACAGACGGGCGGGCGGGCAGGGGCGAGCGCTGCAACCATTTTTAAAGCACATCTGCTCATCCGCAATGTTTCGTTTCGTCTGAGCAGGAATGCGTCTGTGGCTTGGAAACAATTGAGGTCAGGCCCTGCTCGCGGAATAAGAAAACATTTAGGGAGACAGACAGTCAGGCAGGGGTAATCCACGCTTGGCGAGCACATTCCTCGGAGCTCAGGAGGAGTCTCGGAGGATTCCTCGCGTCTGATTTTTTTTTTTTTTTGCTGCTTCAGAAGTTTAGAGATGCGGTGAACGCGTTTGATCTCATCATGGCCTACAAAAAAGGATGCCTTGAAACCTTTGCCCTCACTCTGATTCGCCGGATAATTCGCTACAGTTGTTTACATGCGCAAAGACGAACGGTTTTCACACAGTCTTGCAATTGTATCCATCAATCACGCACTTCGAGATAATGTCAGTCCCTCCTGTCAAAAAACTATAATAAAGTTGCCCCGGCGCTTTTATGTTGCACCGGTGTAATTAAGCTATCCAGCGCTGAGACGGTGGTAAAGCACTGAGGGCGAGATGTTATCACAGAGGGAGAGCATAAACAGCTCAGAGCACTCAACATGTTGTTGACTTTGGATAAATCTTGCTAATCACGATCATCTCAACTGGTTTGACTGCGTTGCTCAGCGCGCTGCACACGTGTCCAAACAAAGTCCATTACAGAACTCTATACATTAACAGGAAGCACGATTAAGGGAAAGTTAAAGGGAAAAGTTAGGTCACAGTGTTTACATGACACACATTGCCGCTGTGTTGTAAACATTCAAAGCATTCTGCCATTCCGGCTTTGTTGTTTGAAACTGTGATGTGTTTGTCATAAATACATTTTCACAATAATGACCTGCATGGAATTGTGATCCAACACGCGTTTGGGGTCCTTATGATCAGAATCTGCATTAAAAAAAAAAATTGAAAACAGGATGTGATGGATTTTTTCTTCAAAGCATGAAGTACAAAAACAAGTTGCTGTGTGAGGACATCGTAAGGCCACATGGCAAAAACCAAAAGGCGTGTGTTCTTTGTGTGCTCACGGTAGAACCTCATCACATTTCACCTCGTCAATAATTGATGGTCTGCCGCGGTGAGGTAAGCCTCATTGTGCCTGACTGACTGGCTGGCTGGCTGGCGGGCTGGTTGACTGGCTGGCCGGGCAGCTGGGTGTGTGAGGTGCTGACATGTGGCTCCTGTTTTTCCGCTGCCCGCCCCCACCACCCCCCTCCCGGTGCAGACGGGGTCCACGGCAGGAGACAGGAGGTCAGGAACCAGCTGTGGGTGAGGCAGCGGGAACAGGCGCAGGTCAGGCCGGCGTTTGGCGTCCACGATGGACGCTTTTTTTGGGGTGATTGATTGGTCCTGCCTAATGCACTGGGACCAATTGAGCGGTCGCAGATGTGCAAGCCCCGCCCCTCAGAGGAAAATGTTTACAGTGAGGGCTGAAGCTGATTTTCATGCCATCTCAGTGTGCGGTGCTCAACTGCAGGAAGGAGAAGTTGAGATGAAAGCATCTTTGGGAATCACCCCAAGAATGTGAGAAACTGGAGCGATGCGAGGTGTGAAAACGCTCAGTGTTTCATCTAAAAATATCAGTTAGTACATTTTTTTGCAGCCACAACATGACAAAGCCGTTTTCACCCCATCTCCGCTTTAACCTTCCCGACAGTTGTAACTCTGTTTTCCTGTCGGACAGGGCTGGATGTTATAACTTATCAAACGCCTCGGTAAGCTCATTGTCCTGCACTGGAGGCTTGGGTGAAATTTTGGATCGCTGCAGAAGGTTACATAACACGGCCGTAGGAGGATTAAGGATGGGAATGACCAGTCCGGAGTCGGGGCCAAAAAACCCGTTGCCAGAGTCCCTCTGAACAGGATGCCCTATGTGGGCCATGGGGATTGCGTGCGTATCAGGGCTCTTAACCCAGCAGGAGTGCAGACGCTAATACATAAATGCATGGCAGCCCTGCAGCTCTCATCCAAACATTTATGCATCCCTCCCAGCCACTCTGAGGACAGTTGTTTGCTCACAACGATTGAAATGTTTAGCCCCTCGTAAGCTTCAGTGACAATATTTGAAAGACGGTTTATATTAATGCATCTTTTATACATTGTGATGTGTGTATTTGTGTCACTATGACGAACTGCCGCGGGGAAAAGATGTACAGCGTTATGTGGTATTTAATCTGATAACATCTTTCTATAGAGAGGAGAGATTAACCACGCTTGATAATAAGATGGTGTACGGTAAAGGAAATAGGAAACCAAAACGCAAGAGACAGCACATCTTTCTCTTTCATTATGTGCTTAACAGCAAACAATGTACAATGGATTACACCACCTGTATGGAGGAGCTGTGATAACAGTGATGAAAACACAGCTAACCGTCCGCCTCCCACAATGCAGTTCAAAGCGCACGGGTCCAACATGTCGACTCAGGTTGGCAAATGCCCTCTCGCCGTGACTGATCCCCCCCCCCCGGCCCTGACGGATCGTGTCTTCGCATGCCGCGGCGCTCTGAAGTAAACAGCCAAGCTACGTTTGTCTGAGCTAGAGGAAGAAGCGCGGAGGAGGGTTTACACAGTGTGTCGGAATACGCTGTCAATGCAACAGGGCTGGTGTCGCGGATGGAGCTGCGCCGTGCTGTCTGTTTTATCTGGAAGGAAGGGCTTCAGAGCTTTGAATGCTGCTGGAATCGCACGCGTAAAGGAGGGAAAGGATGATTGAGGTGTACAAAGTGTGTGTGTGTGTGTGTGTGCGTGAACAGCAAACGGCAACCAGTGAGATAATGAGCAGAAAAAATCGCAATCAGGTGTTAAAAATGACCCTTGTTTTCGAGGACTAGTCAGTGCATTTTTCCATTAATTCCAGGTAACAGGAATTTGTATTAAAAGTAATAGATGGATCATTTAAGAGTGATAGCAGCTTTAAATCCTTTGGTATTAGAGCTTCGTGGGTTGTTTCATCCCTGCTTTTTACATTTTGATTTCCATTTGTGACTTTTAACGTTATGCAATTCAGAGAATTTGCTTGGACCAAAGAGCAGCACGTAATCCTGAGCTTTTCACACAGCAACATCGTGTTTGTCCGCCTGCTTCTCCTTATAACCGAGGTCTCACAACATCTTTCGCTCGCCTCATTATCTTCTGATGCACAGAAAACACGAGAGCAGAGAAAAGGCGGCGTTTTTCAGCTGAGAGCTGCCGCTGAGGCTCGGCGGGATTCCCTCCACAGCTGAGGCCTCTGGTTCTCTCAGGTGATTCCAGGTCACTGGGAAACCGCTGGAGGTCCACGTCGACACCACTCATGATTGGCTGCTGGCGTTTACCCAGCCAGGCTTTATAATGGGGCTGAAAGAGGAAGAAAAAACAGCAGAGGAGGAGGAGGAATGTATACATGGTGGACTGTCAGCTTGTGCTTTCATCACATGCTCGGATGTACAGGACAAAAGCATGGACCAAAGCCTGAAATAATTCCCCTTTAGTCACAGTCAAGTGTGCAGCATATGAGTATTGAATACAAATAGATACATGCTTCATTTTCCAGAATTTCTTGGAAACTTTTCTTCCTGTTTCAAAGGATGATTCTGATTTATTGCACATTTTTCTGCACTTTTATATCGGTAATAATGATGTTTTGTCATCACTGACCCTCTGACAGGTTGTAAACAAACCCTAGATTAGCCAAAGAGAAACTTTGACCTATCTTACTTGCCGTAGTAATTACACCTTTGATTCGAACCTCCCAATATGGTTTAGATAATCTGGCTACACTTTTGGCTAAACTGACCGCTCATGTTTCTTAGCCTGAAAAACATCGTTAGTGTTTTCACAACCATTTGTAACAATGGCCATAACTACAAAAATAAGACCCGAGGAGTAATAATTATCCTTTTAAAATGAGGCGTTCCTGTGTTCTGACCCTGTTGGGTTGACATTTGTAAGAACATGTGTGTTTTAGCTAAAAATGAAAACAACATAATTAGCGTGTGAGACCCACCACACCATTACATCATGACTCTTTGCATGTCCAGCCTTCTGCAAGAGATGGCTTGAGATAAACCCCTTTGACATAACAGCATTTGGCTCGGACTACTTACTCAGTCGGACTATTTTTGACAGGCTGGTTTGCACAGCTGGTGACGGTTTACTGAGTGAGTGATTGGCAAAATGTCACACGTCCATTGGGACTGAAACGCAAGTGATCAACTCAGAACCGGAATACGTCAGTCAAAACGCATACGTAAACAACGTACCGAATATAGCGGATTACAGATTGCTTTCATGTGCGCTTGGACGCTGCTCAAATATAATTCAATTACACGCCACCATCAATTGGACGCGAATGTCGCCAGCGAGCGTTTTGCAGTAGAATACTGTTTTGACTACTGCTTGTGCCAATTACTGTAATTATGTTTAACACAGAATGTCAAATTGCTCTATATTTGGAGATGATTTTTCTCGGGGTGCAGTTGGCTCATGCTCCGTTGCTCCTGGAACATGCCTGTGCATAAGTGGCCTGAAACTTAACCCCTTACAGGGCTGACGCTCAGCCATAACACAGACTGGAGGAATGCCAGGCCGGTCCTTGTTTAACAAAAACAATATCTGCAGTGAGAAGTTCCAGAGACCTTTTTTTTTTTTTTTTCTCAAGGTAGCGTAATGGTGTAAGCGTACAGTATGTGGTAATAGGAAGAGAAACATTGTGTAACTGGAACATGAGTGTATTAGTCAGTCTCAGGTGTGGAGCAAGCTGTCACACACTTTCTCACACACACACACACGCGCGCACAAACACCCACACTGCTTTGTGTATTTTTTCCTCACATGCACACATTAATGAAAGGTCTCACAACACCTTTCACTTTAACGAACGCATGTACCCACCCGCACACCTAAGTTTATGAAGGCACAAAACACACACCAACTTCTCACACAAAAAACGCACTAATGCAAACACACAAACACACACACGCACAATAATAAGCGCACACGCCCAGACACACCCCCTTGTCTCACAGCCTTCGACACTTTTCTTTGACTTCCTCCCAGATTTGTCACAACCTCGCCATTGCGTTTCACAATCGGCGTGCCAGGCTCGGCTGTGCCTAATTCAGTCTGGTCCCATTAGAGGGAACACGGCTGCGAGCATGTCCTCCAACAGCAGTGGTGTTAGTTTATAGCTCAGCTCGCTCTTCTCAGTCCAGACACTGGGTATCATCCATCAACCATACATCCCCAGCTGTGGCTTAATCACCAGGGGCTTTTCCCGACAGGTAAGCCGCTCAGAAACAATGATGTCTTGTCAGAGCCGACGAGGAGATGTTAGTCATGAGCTATTTTTGGGGGGTTGGGGGGAGGTTGGTGGAGGAGGAGGGAGGGGGGAGGTTTGGGTGTCTGCTCCAGTGAAGAAATGTGAAAAATGTGCAGGTGATTGTGATTACTTGTGGCTGTCTGCTCTACACACTTCTGTGTTAGGTCCCAAAGTCCCATATTAGGTGGCTTTGAGTGTGTGTGATGTGTTGTGCGAACACAGAGTCAATATATATACTAGCTACTACTAGTAATATATACTATATACTAACTACTACCCGGTTTTATTTTGAAGATGATTGTGTGGTGCAGTTTATTATGTAGGAAATAACAGTAGAGCTTTTTGAAACAGCTCTGAGACTTTTATTTTGTTGAACAATATTGCAGAGATGTATTGACTCGTGTGCGATATGTGGATTGTGTTTTATTTTGTAATTTTTTTTTCTTTTTGCAGTTCTGTATCTCATTTTTTTTGTCCTTTTTTGGAAGTGGAGTGATTGTCCTTTGGGACAATGAAGTCGATCTTGTCTTATCTTAAATATTTGCTAATTAATGTATTCATTAGCTTAATTAATGGCCTCATTTGCATACCTGGCTATGCATGTGAGAGAGATAATTGGAGGACATCTGGCAGCTCATGTGCCTCTTGTGTCAATACACTGCATGGACACTGTATTAACATCTTTTTGAATGCAGTATTTAACAATTGAATTAATGACTTTTGGTCTGAAACCAGCAGATTATGAAGAATCAGACACATGTTGCACTGCCAAAGGAGGTGTGTGTCCCCCCCCACCTCCCTCCACCCTCAAAGCATTTCTTGTTTTTCCTGCAACTTGCATCAAAACACTCGTAGAAAGGCAAACAGTATATATATGGCTCATAGCCGACCGTGAGATGCAGGCTGGGATGTCCCGGAGCAGCGTTTCTCCTGTGTTTCAGTTGTTGTGATACCTCAGCAGAGGCAATAAAACAGGGTTCTTTATTATCCGTGCTAGTGTGCCAAGATTTATCCCATTAAAGTCTGGAATGCCCTCACGTGGGAAACGGATTGGACGCGCACAGTCAATTTCTTTGTTTAGCCCAGTTCACGTGTGTGTATTTGTGGGTGTGTGTGTGTGTGGGTGTGTGAGTGCAAGAGAGACATGTTGTGAGTGTGCGATGAGTGTGTGTCTGCAATGTAAGGTCTGGCGTGAGGATGCCCTGCTTTTTGTTTCCTCTGAGCTATTTTTGTCTGGACAGAACTGCAAGCCCCTCTGTTTTGTGCGGTTAGCGGAACGACATCGTCTTCACAGTGTGTGTGTGTGTGTGTGTGTGTGTGTGTGTGTGTGTGTGTGGGTTTATCTGCTGATCAGGCCTCTGTGGTTTCTGCTGTTAGGCAAAAGAAAGATGAAAGAGAGAAGTGTTGGTTTCTCATACACTGAATTGATATTGACTTTAATTAAATATCAGATACTGTGATTGATTAACTGTCTCTAAAGGAATTTGATAAGAGAGTCTGAGAGTCTGGGTGTCTTCATTAGTTTGAAAGTTGCTTCAGGGCCTTTTTCTCCTTAACATGAGTGAAATTCCTGGCAAAAACTGGTTGAAAAAATATTGTTGTCAGTCTGACTGTGTCACTCACTGAACGATGAATGATCACAAGTCGACTTACTCTTATTTTCTCTCCCCTCCTTCCTCCCCTTCCTCTCCTCTCCCTTTTGTTTAGGGAAAAGCTGGCCGTGGCTCGCCTGCAGAGGGAAGTCGCACGGAGCAAGAGCGAGGGAACAATGGTAAAGTACAGCGGAGCCGCTCGCCCCTGTAATCTGCACAAAGCCAAAACAGCCACAGTATGCTCACTTCACACACACACCCTCATTCTCTGCCAAGCTGTCACGCCGGCCAAAGTCAATCTTTGGAGTTTCGACACTTCATCAGTTCATCTTAAAGGAGACAGCTCAGGAGAAGTGTATGCATAAGTAGGTATTTTTCACCCATGTGATACCAACAAAACTAACTGTACAAAAAAAAAATTGTAAAAAGGTGCCAGTTTTCTGTATTTATCAATGTGACACATTTTACTCAAATAGTTTTGAGGCCTGATGTCCTGTGGAGACATTCTGCAGGAACAACAGGTATTCAGATGCATGGTCAGGTTGTGTTACATTACAAGGCTGCAGTTGCGTGGCAGCTGTCACGTTGCATTGCACTCGGCTTTACTGGAACTGGCTGACATTGTGCTTTCACTTCTTTTTCAATAGAACTTGTGAAAGAAGGGGAAAATAACTCAGGAGGTGGAGATCTGCATAAATATATATATATATATACACGTCTACATTGATTCATATCTTTCTTCGCACGTTTGCAAATGTGTGAATACGGTCTGTTTGTCTGAGAGAGGTCAGAAAGTGAAAAGTTGAACCATGTGATGAAGCTCAGCTCAGCTGATTGCAGCCTCTGAGCAGAGGCCCTAACCACAGGCCCAGCTGTTCGGCTGCACCCCAGTGATGCCTCTGATTCTCTTTATGGCAGCAGGCCTAAAGCAACAGCACACAAGGGCTGATACACTCTGAGGTTTTCACACTGTTGTGTGTGAATGTCTATTGATCCCTGAAGGAGGAATGCTTGTTTTTTCTTCTCACTTCTCCCCACAGTCAAAGAGGTCAAAACACAGGGTCACACAGAGAACAGCGCCCTTGGAGCTGGGCAGGGAGTCAGTGCATTGCTCCAGGGCACTTCAGCGCTGCAGATTCTTCCTGTCGTTGAGGCTTGAATTTATTTGAGAAAACAGTAGCAGTGTTTTTCTCTGTTATGAGTTTACAGAGAAGATGACCTACAATATGAATGGTTCTTCTTGTGTCCGGTTTTGCATCAGTTCATAAATATAGACACAGAAATTGATATTTCACAGTGGACTGATTCAGTGTGAAAGGAGATAATTGCAGACAGAGATTGGCATCACTTCCAGGATTTATTTGCATCGACGTATCTTGAATAGAATCATAAGGAGGATGTCATGAGTTTTCCCCACTTTCGCCCACCTCCCTCCTCCCTGACCTCTGTGTGACTCTTCTGTACTGTCACCCCGGTCATGGATGTGTATATGAAACAAGGGCTCCATATTGATTTCCATCGTGGAGAGATATGGGCTACTTTAGATGAATGGAATGTGTGGACCCACCAATGACCCCTCACTATCACTGCATGACTTGGAGTCATGTGGGCAGCACTGTTTCTCATAGGCTAAAGTTGCCTAAATTGCAGCCTTCACTTCCTACAAATGAACTAAGAGGTGTAGACATGAAGTCACATGGGCCATCAGATAAGTCATTCATTGAAAAGTTTAGTTTCCCCGACTGTCGTCAGCGACACAGCGCCTCGCCGAGACGAATCGAAACTACAGGTTTACTCCGCTGATTGACTGCAAGTCATGCTGCACATTACTGTGCTTTACGGGCTTATGTGTGTTCTCTGGTGGTCACACAGAGGTCACAAAGCCTGCAGCGAGGCCTCGTGTGTCACAGATAATGGTGGACAACCAGGGTAGTAGAGAGCATAACTTACTTTTTAATGAGGTAATACCAGAACAATAAAAGGGGATAGGAATAGCCAAAACAGCACTATTTTCACCTCTTTTCGGTTACTATGGTAACCAAACCTCTGCAGTTTTACATGAAGGATGGCAATTTAAAAGTAGTTTAGCTTCTGAAGTCTTGAAAAAGTCTTTCATCTATTATCACAGAGTCCTGCGTTTGCTCCGTGAATGCCAAACAGGTTCGGTGTGAAAGTGTCCTCAGCGCATGCAGCACACAGGAGATCCTGTCCTGCCCTTCCTAATTAGTGGTAATGTTGAGGGCACGTTCTCACTTCTCTCTTCTGTAATGTAATTCAGTGTATGTGTCCACGCCTCAGGGGCCACGCCTCACGACATGTCAGCACATCCTCCTGTAGCGCCAACCGTTGCGTCCTCTGACCTCAGCACAGCCTTAGAAAAACATATCACTCGCCACGCTGTGAGACTGTGCCCGGCTCTCAGACTCACGTGAGTGGACGACATGCTGATTATTACTTTTGAGGGGGTGTGTGAACGGCTGTCTGCGCATGCACAAGGTTGAGAGAGAGAGAGAGGGATGAGTTATCTGTGCCAGACAGGAGGAGGGTGAGGGGGGCGATGGAGGAAGAAAAGGGAGGAGGGGGGGGGGTATCACTAAGCTCCATTTGAAATTGGGATTATCCCCGTTGGAGTCCCCCCTTGCACTCTCTCTCCGGCATTCCTGGGAGGCTTCGGAGCTCAGGCACGATTCTTCAATAGAAATGAAAAAGAGACTGCTGCATCAAGGAGATAATTGTCAAAAGTGCTGGCGGTGTGAAGTGGGAACTGCTCACCGGCTACAGCCTGTGCCCCCGCAGAACCCCCAGCACCCTGACGCCCACTTCCATGCCCACTCGCTCACTCCCCAACCCCCCCCCCCCATCTTCGCCTGCCAAGGGGCTAACCCAGAGAGACAGATTAAAACAGCCCACAGACTTTTGAAGCAGCTCCCACCCTCTCCTCTGCATCTGATGCCTCTCTTTACCAGCCTCTGCTCGCCGCCTTGGTCTTCCCCTCTATACATACATTAGCGTCTTCTGTGTAACACGATCAGAGAAACAGAAAGCGGCGGTGCCATCCGGCTGCGTTCCTGTGCAGGTTCGCTTCTGCTGAGCAAGCTCCACGGGGGGAATGTCATTTCTGCACCATTACCGGTGCGCCGTGCGGGGGAAAAGAATGTGAAAAGGCATCTTTATGATTGTGCACACGGCAACAATTGTAAGCCTCGGGTCTGGCTTGCACCGTTACGCGGCTGTAAATGAGACAGCATTAACAGCACAGTTTACTGAAGAGTGTGTGTTTTAATTGGGTCTCCTGTTGTGAAACATGGTGGCTACTGGCAGTGCAAAAGTACAACACTCTTTTGTTATGGATCATTTGGGAGAATCGCATGAAGCCTTTTAAATAATTTGCTGGGCAATCAGCGGTTAGGCTCAGGGAACGAGCATCTGCAAAGTATTTCACCACAAATATGGCCACACAAGATGCATTTGTTATTATTCTGAAGTGATACGGTCTAACAGCCACCAGACCTGCCCACTGTTTGTATCTTAAACTTTATATTAGGGTTTGGACATGGTGCTTTTGGCGTGCTCTGCAGAGCGCAATCTTTAAAAGTCTTACAAGAAAAACAGTGGATTTCCCGTTAGGTGTTTGACAGAGCACAGGTCATGGTTTATTCTGTGAAGGCCTCAGCTTCTTTCCAACAAGACTGCCCTGTCTGTCTGGAGTCAAACCGCTCATTCACAGGCCTCATCGCTGCTGTAGGTTTTTCTCTGGAATTCTTCACACCCCAAACCCAGAGGCGTGGTGCAGGGCAGGGCCGCTCTCGGTCTCCCACTCCCTTTTGATGCCACTCTGAAGTGCAATCTAAGTCCATCAGGGGCAGGATGCTGGGTTTCCTGTTAGGCAGAAAAACAGAGAAAACAGAAGTCTATATGCAGGCTTGTAAAGGCAGCGCCGCCCGCTCTGCTGACGGGGGGGGCTGGGCTCTCCATTAAAAAGGCATTTAAAACTGTTAGGTAAGATTATGACCACTGGAAGCGGCTGTCTAAACAACATGTGAAAATAAACGATCTGGCTTTGAGAGAAACTAGCTTTATTTTTCTTTGGGTTTTTGCGGACGCTGTGTGATATCTGAGCTTAAACAGATACGAGCCTCACACATACAGCAGATTCACACAGTTATTTCCCTGGATGTTTGGGCTGATTAGAGTATTTGATGGCTGAGCGAAACATACATGTGAACGTTGAAGAGAATAGTTTTTTTTTTCAGCTTGAACTTAACTTAATTGTGTCGATACTCATTTAAAAATCAGATTTCTCCAGAGCATTTCATGTAGAATATGGAGTTAAGATAAGAAGTGAGCCGCTGCATGTGTGAATATAAAGTGGGAAACGGGGTGGCACAGAATGGTAAAAAAATAACCCCTGGAGCCATAATAGGAATCAGCTATTTCTGTACATGAAAACAGATTTTCTCATGCCACAGACTGCAACACTGCACCAAGTAAAATTAACTTTTTAAAACTGGAAATGATGTGCAATTATCCTTTTGTATCAACTGTAACCGCAGACTTACCCTGACCTTAACCAAAGCGCTCAGCCTTTATCCCAGTGTTAACCGTAGTGCGTTCGCCACAACAAGGAGCCATGAGCAGATATTGTTATTATAATCTCAGGTGATGTTATTAGAAGGATTGATAAATCAAACACAGATGAAACTCTCAGCAGATTGCTTCAGCTGTTTTAGAAACTATCATATTGTACTACAAATATGGTTTCGATTTGATTTGTATTATAAAAGGTTTAAAGTCACAGTGAAAATGGCCGTTAATGCATCTTCAGCTTCTTTTAATCAAATCCCAGGAAGAAATTTTGATGTAAAACTATTTTTGACACATACTTGTACATGTGACAAATGAATAATTAACACAGGGGAACAAGATTAGAGCTCACTCGTTCATTTGACTGTGTCTTTAAAAGTGTGGTGTCTTAGTGTTATTACTCTATCGGATAGTCTGGCAGTTTCAACATCTTGTGCTGAGCTGGGTCACATTTTACAAGAAAGGTTCTAGGTCGATGTGCAACATTGATGTTCTTCTTGTGCAGCCTGAGCCACAGCTTTTACCGAGTTGAACAAGCCGAGAAGAGAGACAGATTGAATGGAGGGTCGTGATTTTGAGCGCAGTCCCACTGTATGAGTTAGGACCTTCGCTTGGCAGAACCCAGTGTTTGTGGTAATTAGTCCACGGTATCAAGCTTTATTGGACAATGATTTATTAGTGTTTAAACCACCATAGAAAACACACCTTTTAGATGGACGTCTTTTGTAGGGTGCTTTCAGCAGATAAAGGAGGGCTTCGAGGGGCTCCCCCCGTTTTAAGAGACAGGGAGAAAGGCTCGGTCCTCGTGGAGCCCCTTCGCTGAGGGACCTTCATAGAGTGTTTCTGACAGCTGTTTGGAAGATGCGTGACAGCGTGGAGGTTTGGGGACTAAGGGGGGTGTTGGGGGGGGGACTCAGGTGCTGTCTCTGCAGATTGGCCTTATCAGCCACGGACAGGGGCGAGGGCCGAAACAGGGTCCCCCCAGTGCTCGGCACATTCACTGGGTGACGAGCGCTGACAGCCAGGCTCAAATCGCATCTCCACACCGTCCCTTTCACCCACTCTCTCCGGAGTGTATTTGTGTGTGTGTGTTTGACTGACTGAATGACTCGGAGTGCGTGGGTTGGAGTGGGGGGAGCTCCCTTGGCAATGATAAATGGGCCACTCATATGATTTAGCATATTCCTGGGGTGTGTGTATTATTTGCTATAGTGCCGGCGGCTGTGTAAGAGAGAAGTGGTACACTCTAATGTAGTGGCTCTCCATGATAATTGAATTGATGGAGCCCTGGGGGACATAGGACGCAGATTTTTGGTGAATAAAACACTGTTTAGACTCAACCTTATTTCTATAACAAGTCGTCTCAGAAAACATATGCTCCTTTGAATTTCCCCTCGTGAAGAAACACACACACCTACAATTCCTTTTAATTTTGAGATCTTTGTCAGGCGCCATGATTAAATGACTGAGTACTGAATATTTAATTTAAAAGAAACAACATAAAGGCCATTATTTTTGCACGCTTTAGTCTCAGTGACATATATAATGACTGGTTTTAAGAGCAGGGCAACTGACCTGGCATTTCAAATACATTACACTGTATGTGCCAGCCAAGCAGTCAAATCGTCCTCATGTTACACTTTCATGTGACTCCAGTCTTGCTGATGAAGACACACACACTCACACACACACACTTATACATACACACAAACAGCCTAGTGGCATGTTTTATTTATGAATGAAGAACCTGCATGGTGTATTGTGTCCCTGATGTTTGCTTTAGCAGCGAGCCAGAGATCCGCTCCCGGTCCTTTGATTAGGCAAAGAGCTCCAACTGGGGGGGGGGTTCTGTGTAATGAAGAGATTATTGAGCCCCCTGAACTGTACCCCAAACCCCACATTAATGCACAGACATATACAGTCGCAGATGGACATCCTACAGAATCAGAGACGCAGTCGTGGCTACGCGCTCACATGCACTTAACCTGATAACACTGCACTGCAGCTTTTTTTTCTTTTATGGGAGAAAGCATTGCAGGCACAACAAGGAGAGGCAGAGGTCTCTAATTAATTTAGAGTCCTCTGTGGATCTTGGAGGGTATCAGGGGGGTTCGGGTCTTCTAGTAATTCAGCTCGGATGAATACCATTACCATCTAATGCTGTCCAATTACAGAGACAGGCTTCATTCTGGGCTCCGCTGCATCTAATACAATTTTAGACATTCTCTATAGAAGAAACAAGGAGGAAGCACTCTGAACCTAATGTATCCTACACAAAATACACACAACACACCACACAGAAACGAAGTGTTTGCTGTTTCTTTTATCCCGGATTTTTCATTTATTTCAGTACATTTAGTGTATTGAAATCAATAGCATATCGCAGTCCATTCAATCTCAAGCTATACATGTTGATGGTGATAAATTCTGCCATATCTAGATTGATACAGTTTTTATCAACCAGGAAATGAAACCAGCCTCGTCTGCGACAGAGGTCAAATTTAATCCTGAAACACCCAATCTGGGCTCGTTTCAGATATATGGCTCAGTAGACCGATATAAACTCCTGCCTGGGCCATTTTATAGATTACTTGGCCCATTCCATCTGATATTGCTTTTTCCAAACCGTTGTTGTTGTTTGATAGTGCTGGCTTTGTTGGGGCCGGCTACTTGCATCTGCAGTTTTATTCCAGGAAAATGTTGCCCTCCGCAGGGGGAAGGCGGTAGTTCACCTCATTCAGCCAGGGGCCATGACAGAGCAGTCAAGTGAGAGGATTATCTCCTCAGTCGTTGGATTAACTAAAGTAAATGTTCTCACAGAAAGTTGCCAAGCATGTTTTCATCACATGCCATCTCAGTGTTGACTTTGAGGTGTCCTACCGAGGCTTTACTAAAGGCGTGTTGCCCTTTGTAGCTAAGGCTTATTAAAGAATATGCTTTCAATTAGCATACTCTTTACCACAGAAAAAAAAAAAAAAAAGCCATGAAGTTGCTGTAGACAATAAACATTTCAACCCAGAAAAACCGTAATGTATTGCTCGGGATTTTCTGGCCACATAAAGATATGGTAATGTTTGATTTAATGGCCTCGGGCCTTGTTAAATTGCTGAAATTATATATTGAACAAAAGCAATAGAGGCCCTTTTTACTAGAACACAGACTATAAATCCTGTGTTGTTATTGAGGTTGTTGGCAAGACTCTGTCAGCAGACACATAGTGGTCGGTGGTTTATGCCTGGGGCGTTAGTTAGGCCATGTGGGCAACAAAAATCAGGACTAAAGCTACTGCACTTCTGTGAGAATCCAGGCCAACTCGCTGAACAATACTGTGCATATTAATACACGTGGTTCTGCAAAGAAAAGGCCTTTGTGCCTTGTTTGCATTCAGGTGAAATTCAGCTAAACTAATAGATGCTTAGAGGTTGCACTTGTAAATAGCAGCTTTTATGCCGTGTTTGTATCATTAAAAAACATGTTTTCTATCCTTGTTGCTTCAGGAAAAAAAAAAAAAAAAAATTCTTTGTGCTTTTGCCATGTAAGTAAATATTGAGCTTGCAACATGATGTATGGGTGAAGAAAACCTTTTGCATGTTTTGTTGTGTTCATTGTTTTTGAATCCCGTGACTCATTTTCCTTAAAGAAAGACTGCAGAAAGAAAGAGCCAGAAAGTCGTTGGTTTCCGTCCACATATATAGGTCCAAGCTCTTGGCGGGGGGGTGTACTACTTTATGCTTCTGTATAACTGGATTTACAGTGGCCATTACTCCTGACAGGGGGGAGCCTCCCTGTTGTGTAAAGAGCCGCTCCACATAGTAGCCATGGATTTATGGCCACAGAGAGGACCAGAACTGGTTTTAATGGTGACTCGGGTTTAATATTCTCTCTCCCTGACTGATTCACCCACTTAAAATCTGCTTCTTGTGACAGAATTCCTACCAAGCAACAATATAGTGAAATATGGCTGTTTATTGGTTGCATTCAAGACAGTATGGTCACAGTAAAAATTAAAAAAAACAATTTTGGAAAATGTTACGTGATTTTACAGGCATGCTTTTCCAGACGTTTTGACATTTTTCCTTCTTGTTTGGTTTAATGTCATAGCATTAAATCGCAGGTGCAGACGGCGATGACACACTCAGAGTGAAAAGACGAAAACATAATGAGGATGTTTTGTCTATACACCCAAACAAAAGGAAAAGGTTTTCGCCTTCAACACATTGTCCACTCAGTATATCCTTATACTTTCACACCACTAGATGTCCCCACAGTGCTGGAAAAAACAAACCACCTCGGCATGTCTGTCGTCTGTGACTGGTGCTCAACATGAAGAGTAAGACTTAAAGTTAAGATCTAGAGTTTAAAAAAAAAAGATATTAATTCTGTATTTTCTACTGAACAGGCCTTTCAGACTCTAAAGTCTGTGCAGACATCAAGGCAGATGATGATATATCATCTTTTACTGAGGACTGACAGGATAATCCCCCTCTGAATTTACTGCCAGAGGATGACTCGTCTCTTTGCAGACACAATTACAGCCATAATAACATAATTGTCTGGAGAAAACGTCTACTCTTTATTAAGCCAAACAAATAAGATAAAGTGCACTTCACATTCAAATCTCTTATTCAGCAAAAGCTTGCTCTGCAGAAGGAGAAACCTTTTTTTTTTCTTTTTTTTAATGACAGTCCAGTTAGTCTTTTGGGCCTTCAACCCACTTTGCAGTTATTTTACAATCTTGTATTTTTTAGCTGATATTCCCGACAAGATTGTGGCAGATGGTCGATCACTTAGACTTTCAGCAGCAAGAAAACGCAGCCAATTGCTTTGTCATAAATTGTCAGCGGCGGTGATGCCAGGCTTTGTGTAGAGACTGCAAGACTAATAGAATGATCCTCGCCAGTTTGCTCTGTCAGCTAAAACCCTCAGTCTTGCTGGTAGCGGTCGCTCAAAGCTTCTCCACAACTTTGTCGCTGCAAAAAAAAAAAAAAAAAAACTCACTAGCAATGCCAAAATCCCCCCCCCACCCTTCAAGCAGGGAGTGTGCTAGCACAGGGCCGGGGCCTTTGAAGTCGGGTTTGAGGCGATGGTGGTTCTCTCTTTTGGGAGCAGATGGCTGAGGCCATCAGAAAGAAGAGGAATCCAATTAAAAACTGAAAGAGGAGCTTTCATTTTTGAATTGTCTCTGGTGAAAAAGGGACAGATAAAAATGGCCATGTGATCTGTGGAGACCTTACACAGCATAGACTTTGAAAGTTCCTCATGAGGAAGAAGGGGTTAATTCACACTCACAAACAAAGCTTCAGAGGAAAAGTTCACGACACTTTGCTGCAGACAGCTGTAAATGAAGTGGAAAAGCACGTGGAAAGAAATGAAAAGGCAAGGATGACTCGAACCTCTTCAGTTCTACCACCTGCGTCTTACCGATGAGCCTTGGCTTCTATGTTCAAAATCTATCAATAGTTAAAGTGAGGTCACATTTAGTCTTTAAAAACAAGTTGTTTTTTTTCTTGCAAAGTTACCAAGCAACAACACAGTTTTCGTGTACGGGGAAGAGAGGATGGATGGCTGCTGTTCTGGTAAACAAGCTATTCATAGCCATTTTTACCATTTGTGACAATCTGAGTATGCTGCAGGTTTTCAGCACTAAGTGTGAAAGCTCAAGGACTTTGATGCCATAAATATGCACACTTAATGTGATGGCACGGCACTGAAATTCAAAGAAAAACAAGAGCGCAGGGAAAGATTGAGGCTTCGGGAGACCAGGCCCGGTGACATTTAGTGTGAACTCTCCGTCACGGCGACAGACAGAAAGGGATTCATTATGAACATTTCAAAGAAACAACAAACTACAGGAAGTAATGCCAATCTGGAATCTTAAATGTCATCACACTCTCACTCTCATTTCTTTTTTTTCTTAATGTTAGACAAAAGATGCTTTTTTATCACAGATGTTCTGACGATTGATGGAAGTTAAAACATTCTGTTTTCGCTTCACCTTTTTCCTACGGAGGGTCGAAGGTCAGGGTTCAGCAGGAAAGCGACATCCCGACAGCTGTCACGGTTTCAGGGGGACTTACACTCAGGGACCAGAAACGTGGCGTAATGACTTAGGGATGATGAGGTCGATCTTTGTTCTGTGTGTCCACAGCGAGAAAAGCTGATCCACGAGCTAGAGGAAGAGCGACGCCTGCGACTGGAGAGCGAGAAGCGTCTGCGGGAAGTGACCGAGGAGTCAGAGCTGGGACAGGCCCAGATGGTTTCACTGCAGCAACAATTCTCCAGGTAAAAAGAGCCTGAAAGCTGAGAGCATATCTGGTATTACTGTAGGACTGAATCAAAAATCAAGATCAAAAGTAGATTGGAATAACAGATTGTGGCAAAATCAACCAGGTTTTTTTGCTCAGAACTTTCTGGGAAAACCAACAGCCACCGCTTAGTAGAAGCAGCAAGTTCTCTGCAATCACCAGTCACTCCGACTTGTCTTTAGCAAATAGATGACGACGGTTGATACATCACTTCAGCTGCGGAGAGGTGAAGTTATTCAAGCATGAAGTGTTCAAACAACGCTCCCTTCATAACTTCAGTAACCTCTGTTTTTTGTCAAAATCGTCCTCAAACACACAGCTGCCGAGGTGTGACGGGCCGGAGCCGAGTTGATGCCATAATTTGGCGATAGGCATTCATTGCTTTACTTAAGCAAAAAAAAAAAAGAGGATTTCACATTGACTGCTTATCTTCTCATTAAGTTGGTGGAGAAAATCTTGTACATTTTAATGGTCCCAGTGTTATAGTGCAGATGAGGGCAGAGTCGCCGCCATGGGAAGAATAAAATATTTAAGAGCCGTTCCAAAGATTTATCACATATTTAAAATGTTCCATTGTTGCCTGTGAATTAAGCTTGACAGAGTTTCTCACTTATGTTCAGCCCCCTCGCATCTGTTTTATAAACGCGACTCCCCTGCATCTCATTTGTACAGTTTACACCTTAGAGCTGCTAGATGAGGCTTAGCTTTAAGCACAGGCATTAAGCACCTTGCTCAAGGGGTCCTTTAGCAACAGTTGTGTCAGTAGCGGCCCTTACAGGACACGACCTATGAGATTATAGTCTTTAGGCAGTTTCCAGTCGGTATAGCATAACTTTTCTGTTCAGTCTGAGGTATATACATCATCACATAAACCTGTCTGAACCAATTCTATATTTCCGACACAGCTGGCTGCACCTGACACGATCAGACACGAGCATCTCCCCGTTTGACCTGCGTGTAGACTTATAATGTTCTCCGCACACGTTGCCAAGGAAAAAGTGATACTATTTTTGGGGAGACACAGCGTGCTCCCTCTTGGAGTAAGACTCTTAAAAGGGGGGGCAGATGTAGTGAGTGGTGAATTAGTAGATAGAAAAGGAGCAATATGAGAGTCAGTGTCTTGCAGCCAGAGCAAGAGAAAGTACTGCAATTCTATTAGGAGGGAAATATATAAAGCTTATCCCCGATCGGGCCCCGCATAGGTCCCCACTGAGACAGATGAATTTGTCGCTGTGGCAGAGGTCGCACAGATGGATGGTTCTCATTGGGTGCCAGACGGCTACAGGTCCTCTCCGGTGCTCATTGTCATCATACTGGATTGCTGTAATTTCTGTGCACCGTAGCGTCGGCGGCTCTGTGACTCCTGTGGGAACACAAGGGTTCAGCCGCTTTCCTTCCACAAGTTACACAGATATCTCCCTCCGCCCGCCACACAAACAAGCTAACAGGATTTCAGACTCACTGTCAAAGTCTTAATCTTTGTGTAAGCATTGCCGAGTGCTTATCTGAATGTGAATGAGCGAGCGCGCCGAGCACAGCCTCTGCGCGAGCTGCCAACGTGTGTGTGTGTGTGTTTACTCGTACCTGGCCCTTCAGTGGATTAACATTCTTACATGGCAGCC
Source organism: Seriola aureovittata (assembly GCF_021018895.1). Lineage (NCBI taxonomy): Eukaryota > Metazoa > Chordata > Actinopteri > Carangiformes > Carangidae > Seriola > Seriola aureovittata. The sequence goes on along the minus strand of NC_079387.1, from coordinate 2,349,388 downwards.
AATAATCGGTGGCGCTGTGCCCTGGTGGCAGATGGGACATCAGTGTGGTCACTTTAATTAGCGACTTACAAGCCAGTAAAAGAAAAAAAAAAAAAAGAAGAAGAAGAAGATAACTCGGTCACCGGGCTACCGACAAGTGTCTTCCCGTGAACCTTTGCCCCACTTTGCGTCTGCCGCTTGCTCTGCTGTTTTTCAGCCATTGGCTTATGGATACCCCTCCCACACACACAAGCACACACGATGACACGCACGTGCCACACTCCGCGTTTGTGTGCACGCTTTCTGCGGAAAAAAAACCCACAGATGACAATTTTTCTCCCGTGATACGTTCATCCATATCTCCTGATTGATTTAGACTTGTTATTTGTTGCACATTAGGGGAATAGAAACCTCAGTTCATCAATGTGTCTTTCGAGATAACGCCCTCAAATCATGTTAAGTGGACATCCAATCTTTTAAATAGACTGAAATCTGTTTGACCTCAGGCAAAAATTGATTTGCGTATTGCTAATTAATTGAGGTTGTGCTTAGAATCATGAAGATGGAAGCTAGAAACGGGCGTATCAATTTAAATGATAAAAGCCAGCCAAATGTTATAGCAAAGATATCAAACATTATGCAAATGAGTGATTTAAATGGATTTTCCAAACTCTGCCAAAAATAGGGCCTAGTCAGATTTAGCCTTTTTTTTTTTTTTTTTGAGCCTGCTGCTTTTATGATTTGTTGCACCAGGAGACAGAGGTGTTCTGTGATGATATGAGACAAAGGTAATGAGATGCTTGTTAGAGTTGCACTTTACAGTATCACACACAGAAATGCACACATGAACAAGGAGAGATCAGACGGTTGCTCCTGGAGCCAGACGCACTCTGGGGATTCTCAGCTTCTTACAAGCCTTTGTTTATGTGTGTGTGTGTGTGTGTGTGTGTGTGTGTGTGTGTGTGTGTGTGTGTGTGTGTTTGCCTCTGTGCGCCCTGTAACTCTTACACTTTTTGGCAAGGGTTGAATGTAAGGCAGGAATCGCCAAAAGTGGAACAGCGAGCTTTTCTCTTCTGCTTTCACCCAACAACAACAACAACAACAAAAAAAAAAATCAACCAGCTCAAATTGGCTGTTTTCACGGCTGAGATCAGAAAGTCTGCATTCCTCAAGTCACTGACCACTTAGCTCCAGACATAGGTGTACACACACACACACGCCTATATCCACTCCTCCACACACACACACACACACACTCGCACACACCATCCCCCAACCGTTTGGGCTCTTAGCTTGGTGTGGGTCACATGCCCAGCCCCTCCTGACTTGGGTCAAACCCCCCACCCCCACCCCCAAAGGTTTTCATCACCACTAGCGAGGCCTGCCGTCGTTAAACTCCTACGGATTAGTGGGAGACTCCAGCCCGCAGACCGGCAGCCTCCTCGGCCCACCCTGGACGTCCCAAAAACTCCACATGGGCAAGACATTTAAGAGCCGGGACGGGGAGAAGACAGGAGAGGGGAGAATGGAGGAGAAAAAAAAAAAGATGGAGACACCAGAGGAACAGCACTTGGAATCCTGTCTTCTTGTCCTTCAGCAAAATGACTGTCAAGAAAAGGATGAATGAATTGTAAAGACAGAAATATAATCCATTGAGTGCTATTGGACATCTACCCCGCAAGGCCTTATCCAACCCCCCCTCCCCCCCTCCCCTTCCTGTGTTACCACACTCAAGACAGGATGACCGGTGGGCAGACAGGAACACGGGGGCCGCTGGGGGCCCTACATTAGCGTCTGGCTTGAAGATGAGGGAGGCGGTTTTCAGGTAATGACCAGAACTGCAGTTTCTATCTGGTGTGTGTGTGGAAACAGAACTCAAGACTGGACTGAACTTTTTTTCCCAGGCATTTGTAGCAATTTGTTTGGTTACACTCCACTGTGTTGCATTTAGCTTCCCATGCTTATCCTCTTAAAGACTTTATTGTAGTCATTCCTCTGCCTGTTGTGGAGATTAGACGCTTCTCGAAAAGGGAAAAGGAGAGGCCCATTGTTGCTTGCTGTTTTCGAGTCACACACGCACACACACACCTAGGCTCACACACAGGTTCAGTTCCAGTGTCTTTGTCCTACTTGCTTATTCTCTGACTTATCTATCTTGTTGTTTGTCACTTTTGTTCTTTGTAAGGCGTTCAAGGTAAACCAGTTTTTCTAAAAAGGTGGCTTGGAAGTAAATTTCTCTTGACTTCTTTTTTGCTCAGCCACTGTATCGGAGTCATTGTCACCCAGAATGCACGTGTGTTCATCAGCAAAACCTGGGGGGGGGGGGGGGGGGGGCGTCTGCAGCCGACCCAGTCCGCTCGACTTTAAATCATTGCCATCTTGAAGGGTCCTCTTCGTGGCAGGATATGGGAGACTTACAGCTACACTAACAACAACAGCCGACGATGACCGGTGCCTGCAGATTTACGGCTCAGCAGCGTATTCCTTCTGCGCATTACTCAGTGTGTATGTGAGCAACATGTGTTGCATATGCAATGTGTGTGTGTCTGAGGCAGATGATGTAAACAGGCAGGAATGGCAGCGCTTTTCAAGTCTGGACGTGTTGTTTGGACAGTCACGCTCAGGTTGAGATCCTGCCACGGTCCGCGGAGTAAAAGTTTCAGAACTGTGTGTGTGTGTGTGTGTGTGTGTGTGTGTGTATACATTCATGTGCTACTCTCATTACCACTGTGCTACAGCTGGACCGGCAACGGCTAATACACTCTGAGAGGGAGCTGAGTGATTGCACTCTGTTTGCAGATCAATGCCCTCTCTTCTAATCATCCAAGCATCCAGCCACACCTGGCCCAAGTGTTTTAATTTGGCGCGTTTAAAATGGAAACCCCCCCCCCCCCCCTCCCTTTGGCAGCTGCAGGATTTAGCCAGATGAATCAGGCCCCTGTTCAAGACGACACATCTGGGGTCATTAACAGGATGGAGGGGGGTCAGTCTTTTGAAGTCACTTCCTTACTCCTGCTCAAAGGGGACGAGGACTGTTAAATAGATAATAGGTGTCTGAACTATTTTGGGAGCACCTCATATTTAGATTTATTGGTCCATTTCAGCCCTAGTCTTTAACTTCCAAATTTGAGCAGGGGATTATGTCTGATTGAACTTCATTATGGTTCTTCTCCTCCATCACTTGCATTAGATTGTCAACCGACGAGAGAGCCGCGGTATCAATCACCCTTTGCGGCGTGTTACTTGCTTGTAACAACGTCAGACAATCGCACACGCTCCAACTACACTCAACTTCGGCCTCGGATTAAACACACTGGTTATGATGTCTGTAGGCGTGCTGAAAGAGGTCAGATTACAAGCTTTTTTTGCCGAAGTAGGGCATCCGTCCCCACATCACGATAGCTCGCCTCGTGAAGCTGGTGCTCGCAGATTGTAGCCTGAAGCCGAACAGCGTGTAATTCTAACTGACCTCACGGCTGCAGTATAGATTTGATTGTCTGGCAGCTGCTCTTGGTTGACACATATACGCACGGGCCGCTATTATGCTCCAACGTGTCGAGCTTTATAAAGTAAAGCTTTAATGTTGAATGTTATGTGAGCTACAAAAAGGACAAACAGATTTCTGTTGCCACCCTAATACAGCAGAGAAGAATGGATGGAAATAAAGTCCTGATTGCTACATTAAACAATTACATACCATTATGTTTTATCCCCAGAAGTCATTTCTTTCTTTTTGAAATAAAACAAAACAGATATTGCTGCCTTTTTCTTTTTTTTCCCCCAATGCTTCGACCACAAACTGGATTCCTTTAACCTCCATTGTACTGAAGGCAGATATCTCAGAAACGGACGCCTTAAGATCTGGGAGCATTAAAATGAAAACTGCCTGCGCGTCCAAGATACCGTGACAACTAAGCGAAGGGAACGTTCCGTAAGAACTTGAAAGGGCCTCACCTCAGCGCTTCAGCAAAGTGTTGGCTTTGTCGAGTTTGACGTCAGATGGTGAGATTGGTGACTATATTTATCGTAGCTTCCCTTTAATATTTCTAGCTTTATTGAGGCATTGTAGGCCATGTTGCTGAATAACAAGCAGAACACCTTTATGGAAATATTTGTTGTATAATAATAATTGTGATAATAGTCGCCCATTAATTGTCCACTGACTAAATGAGTAATAGATTAGGTTTTATCAGTATCATCCACCCTTACTCTTCGTCTTGTCCCACCTCCTCCTCAACCCCTCCCACTTCCCAAAAACGACCCATCATTGAAGGAGCTGCAGCTTCTTGTGTAACTAATGGACTCCATGCTGTCATCGTGACTAAGGTTTCCCACTGGGATGTCTTCCTCGGGTCCGTATCTCTGCGTCTCTGTCTCACATGTGGAGCGCACATGCCCCGTGGATGTGTGTGGATGGGTCCAGTGACATGCTCTTGAGGATTCAATGGCTTCCTCATTGCTAACTGCTTCCTTTGGCCAGAGGTGAACATGTGGGATGGCCATCATGAATTTGCACTCTAAATCCTTCCAAATGTAGCGGGATGACTGCTGGAGGGATGAGAGTGGAAGAACCTAAATCTGGTTCCCGCCATATGTCTCTTTTAATTTACACCGCCATCGCCACTGTGCTTCTGGTGATTGTGGAAAGAATCAGTATTTAGTGGAGATGTTTTTCCACTCTCAATGTATTTGTAATATTTGCAAGAAATGAAATGAATAGGGGGGAAAAAAAACAGTGTTTATATGAATCATTGAAGTTTATCCTGTGAAAAGAAAAACAACCAAAACACGCTCTTTTTCACAGCGGTTGGTCAACACATATCGGAATGAAATATGACTGTCAGAGAATACTAATAGCTTTCCTCTTGATCCTCTTTTTCTCCGGCATGTGTGTCTTGTTGATAAGGTTAAAGGTCGCCGGCGAGAGTCAGCGGTCGCGAGGGTGAGGACCTTTTGTAATGCTACCCCGTTGTAACACGCATGACTGATGTGCATGACTTTTACAGCTCTGAACTGTCCTCGAGGCTCTAAAACCTTTCACCTCAAGTGTCTAGTTAAGTTCCAGGGAGTTTGTTTCTCTCCCTCATTTAGGTCACATCTAAGAAAGGGTCTCCTTGCATGTTTTCTGCAAAAACAGCTCTAAGAGGATAAGAGTGGCTTAGCGTTGGGTTAAGCTAGGCAATCACCCGGTGGGCGTACAAAAGTGATTTTCTGGAAAGGAGTCTGAGAAGAAGAATGGGATCATTTTGAGCCAAAACGGACAGTTTTGCCGGGCTCGCTGAGGTTTGATAAGGAGATTGTAGCCATCGATGCAGCAGTCACGCGAGGGCCCCTGATGGCCTCGATTCAGCCGCACAACCAGGTGATTGTTCTCCCTATCATTTCCGCGGCAATAGGATTTTCCAATTGTTCAGCGGTCAAATCTGATTAAAGGGTCTCGGTCAACCCGAGCAACTGACAGCACTGATAAAGTGAGAGTGTGAACGGCGACAGACAGAGAAAAGCTCACGCATCTACACTCCTCTGCTATTTTTCTTTTCCATCATTTGGAGGTTGAGCTTTTTTTCTCGTTGAAACGTTTGTTTTTTGTTCATCCAGCGCTTAGCATTTTCTGCGGCTGAAGCTTGAACAAGTTATCGTGGGTTTTATGATGCTATACTTATTTTCAGTTTCGATTCCAAGTTTTTCTGTGTAAAGAAGAAAAAAAAAAAAGCAAAGCAAAAGAACATGTACAAAAGGCCACATTTTTATTTTTAATTCAGTGTCGCTAATAAAAATTCTGCTGCCAAGGAATGCTGGCAGCCCAAGTATCCAACCATTGCAGGAGGGGGGGGGGGGATCAGCAACTCCTGCTTGGTCCGAGCTGTGAAACAAGACAAAGATGCAGGCGGTCACTGGCAGGAGATCAGTGACTAAAATAAACAAACGAGGATTTAAAAATTGTGTTAATGAAAGGTGGCACATGGGGAGAGAGAGAGAGAGAGAGGATCGATGGGAACAACGAGCTAGAAATCTGAGATGGCATGCGGAGATCTCTGATCACTGAGCGACTGTCCTGGCATGCAGCCTCTGTGTTTGCCGTTCTTGCATGGAAAGTGTTGATTTTAGCGAAGCCAAAGCCTCTTAATCACCAATGAAGACCCACACAAGTGCATGCACACACACGTTAACACACACACACACACACACACACTGGCTGACAAAACAGGGGGATCCTTGTCCTGAGGCGTGCTCCAGCTCGACAAACCCATCCCTGATTCCCGTCTGATCCGAGACTAACGGCCTGCTTGCCTCTCAGCAGGGGCCCTTCTCCATTTGGAGAGGGCTTAACGTGGGACATATGGGAAAGTCTTCAGCCTGCCAGATCACTGTCTTTGCGCAGGGCCAGTGTCGGATAATGACACGCCGGAGACACGGCAAGTAGAAAATGAGAACAGAAGATCTGCCGTCAGGGCTGTTCTCGGTGACCCCGGCCACAGGACTGACCGCGCTGTCCGCCGATTGAGCGAAAAGGCACTCAGGCTTATATGATGGCTGCATGGCCTATTTTAGCCTAGAGACCCACATTTCAGCAGCAGAGTCTGGGTCACTTCACAGAGCTGTGAAAGCAGGAGCGCTGGATGTTCATTCGGATGTCTCTACATATGGAGCTCAGGGATGTCTGCACGGTTTTTCTGGCGTTTTTCAGAAAAAGCGGCGGTGTTAAAAAGGGAGAAAAAGTCAAGATGGGGTAAGTTTTGAGCTAACGCTGCTTTGAGAGAGGTTTGGCGTTCCTTTGATTTTCAAGCCTGTGAAGGAATTTGTCATTGAGGGCTGTGTAGAGCCACTGCAGTTCTCAATGAAATTCGTTTGATGTCATTGTGATTTTTGACAGCTAAATGGTGAAGAAGAAGAAGAAGAGGAATAAGAAGAGGAAGAGAGCGGAAGATTTTCATATGTTAACAGCGTGTGACGACAACACACGCACACACACACACACACAGCATTTCACCTCTAACTGCCCCCGGTGCGTTGTGATGACGCACCACTTTGTTCACCTCCTCGGTTCGTTGTCATATCAAAGCTCGAGACAGCCTGCGATCACGTGCGTGTGTTCTGTGTGTGTGTGTGTGTGTGTGTGTGTGTGTGTGTGTGTGTGTGTGTGTGTGTGTGAGTGTGTTTTGCGACAAGGAGAGGGGAACGATGGTCTGAAGATCATCAGGCCTTGGGCTGAAAATTGATTGGCCTCTAATTGTATTTCCTGGATTGCTGACGAACGCGGGATTTGAAATTCAGCCCGTGTGGCGCGAGGGTCAGGAAAGTCAAAATTTGCTTTCATCTCTACATATACGGCCCCTTCAAAATGCACGCACACACACATACACACATTCGTCCGTCCTTCCCTCTCTCCTTCTCCTCCCCTGAATGATTGTTTTCCGTAGGTTGGTGAGCTGTTTGAGATTAATCACACTCACACCGAGCAAGGCTGTTTATTTATGTAAAGAAATGCTCCGTCATCTCAGTTATATTCCATCCATCATACCCATTTAGCACGCCCGCTTTCACATGTAAATAGGTTTTTAGGCAGCTGAATTTACGGTAATGACAAACGACACTGTTTGTTTTAATGGGATGTTTGCAGGACATTTCGCCTGTTCTGTTTTCTGCAGGATTTACTGCTCTGGAAACATTTTTTTCTTTTTTTTTATATTTCAGTGCACTTTTTTCATGCTTTTGGGGCCGCATTAGTTGATAATCATCTCTCTCTCTCTCTCTCTGTCATTCTCTAATGACTTATTAGTGACTTGATTGAAAAGAAATGCGTCATAAGTAGTTTGTTGATGTTTGTAGTCGGTGCAGCATTTATAGTGATTACTGGGAGGTAACTGTCCAGAGCATCTTGTTTGTGTTGTTGCGCCGCATGAGTTACTAAGGAAAATAAGATAACAACAAGTAGTTCTGGCAGAATCTTGTATTTAAGGCAGGGAAGACATCACAGCGGAGCTAAAAACATTATGTCATCAGTCGGGGATGTAATTTGTTGTTTGACGTTGAACCTGCACTTTAGATGTTTTTGAAAAGAGCTTTAACTTTTACCGGCGATATAGAATACATTTTTCTTCCAAGTGGATTCAGTTTTTCTGTCCACATTAAGTGTAGTAGTCCCTCAGCGCCACCTAAACTTCAAAGCCTTTCAGTGCTCTGTCGCCGCCGTCAGAGCTCAGACGTGTGTCCGGCGAGATGCCACACATCTGTGCCGTCTGCGACAAGGGGAACTTTGAAATGTTAGCGATATGGAAAGCGAGGCAGCTCCCTGCATCTGTTTAGAAAAACACAAAGGGTCTCTTTCAGGTGTGCAGGAATGCACTATATCCAACACACCCCTCGACACGGGTGGGGTGGGTGGGTGGGTGGGGGGGCGTGGGCCAAGGCATCAAAGTGTTTCTTACCATCCTGCCACTTGGTAATGTGAAGGTCACTGAGGTCTCACCAGTCACAGTGAGCGTTGCTGGGAAGTTTGTCTGGAAATTATGCAAGAACGGCCGCACCAGCTACAAAAATAAACGCTGATATCATTCATTTAATTTTACATTGATTGCTTCAAGGGGCTTGTTTGGCGCATGTTTTCGTGCATTCGGCATCAGAATAATTTTGACTCCATCTGTTGGCCTGCCTAATGATATTTCCACCATTTCTCATTTCAGGCTTAATTTTGAAACGCACCTTTACATATTTTATCCTGCATCGTACATCACTCTCCTTCTGTTGCTGAATTTTAGTTCAACAAATCAACAAAACAGCTGACAGGAGAGCAATTTGTGACTTTCATAAACAGTTCCTCTGAGAGAGAGAGCACCATTAAAACTTGCTAAACAAATGCTTAATCATCCACTATATTGTCTACATTCATGTTATTTATCATTATTTTCCACTATTTTTCATACAAAATGAGCAGATAGATAGTGTTCTTCCAGTTACCATCTGTTTTGGATCAAGATATAGATTCACAACTTAAGACATAGCTTTAAAATCTTTATTATTGTGCAGTGGACAGAATATTTTTGATCCAGATTAGCTGCAGAGCGTCTGAGGATTGTGAAAATCCTTTCAAAATCCTTATGGAAATGCCCGTCTATGTGACTACAGTGTCATGATAAATACGCAAGAGGCACTGTCGCTGTAACTGTAGGTGGTCACCCGCCCAAATCCCCTCTGTCCAAGAAATACCCCTACTAGCCACGCTTATCATGCCTGTTGGCCAGTCCTTGACCTGGTGTCGTCGTCTCCGGACTCCAAAGCTGTCTATAGGATGTGCTGATTAAGGCCAGCATTTAAAGCAGGAACTGGAGCAATCTGCCACCAGCCCTGCCGCCTGCAGGCCTGCCTGCCTGCCTCTTCGACTGTTCATTCAGCATCTATAGCGCCCTGATTACAGTCGGCTTTATGGCTCAGCCGGGACAGATGGTGCGGCTAGCACCGTCCTGCCTGCCTGTGCTCATTCCCACCCGCTGCCAGAGATGATCACAGGAGAATTACCAGGAAATGATGATATAATGAAGCACGTAGGAAACATATGCATATCACAGTTTGGTATGAATATGCAGCACTACACGAGAAATTGTGTTGTGGATCAGCATACATATATCGCTACTATTATAAATACTGTATTATACTGTAAATAAAGTTTCTCCCAAACTCCTCCTTGTTTCATGCACCATGGAAAGTCCTAAAATAATCAGGTTTTTCATGGTTAAAGGAATAGTTCTCTCTTTATATGCATTAAACTCCTGAGATATAGTGAGTAATTTACTGAGCTTTATAGGAGCTTACCTTTGCAGAGAGCCAGGCTAGCTGTTTCCCCCTGTTTCCAGTCTTTATGCTAAGCTAAGCTAACTGCCAGCTGAGTGAACAGACATGACAGTGCTATTGCTTTCCTCATCTAACTCTTGCAAAATGCTTTCATTGGCCTCACCACATGAACTTTGGCTGTAAATGTGTAGGACTTAAACTCCAGCCCTGCCGTCACACTGACAAACACACGAGTCATGGGTTTGAGACCGGAGGTGATGGACAATATACAACAGACATTTTCAACCCTGGTAGTCCGCATCAGCTGTGTCATGCGAGTCTTTCCCTTTGTTTTTTGTTTTAAAGTGTCATAAAATCCAGATGATTCCCAGCTGACAACGTCAAAACCCTTCTTTTGTCAAGACGCTCCCTATTTAACAATAGCCGGCTGTCACTCCCCGTCCTGCGCTGCTCCCGAATGTCAGTTTTATCTGATCATTTCCGTTTACATGATCCCAGCTGGCTGCAAGATCATCTCACGCAGCTTATCTGGTACTGTGCTAGTCTATTTTTGATTTATTTATTTATTTATTTCCACAGAATCCGAAAGTGAATCCACGTAGGGTCGAAGTTCACCCTGTAGCTCGAGGGATAAAGATGACATGTGGGTCTTATTCAGATGGAAACAGGCAGAGGCATTTTGCACCGTTCGCCGCCTGTTTTGCATGCAGCTTGCAGTGTGTTAGCGGCGGTAAAAATTGAAGCACAGATTGTTTTTTTCGAGCAGACCAGGTCTTGAAGGTCAAGGTCACTCACTCGTTTTTGCTGCTGTGATTGCACTTAATTCAAGCCATCAGCAGACACACATGCGGCTGCGCACGGACAAAACGCCCACAAAATCAAACAAGTTAGTTGCGCGTTTTGTACTCTACTGTTGGACAGTGTTCCCCAACATAGCGAACAGAGCAGTAGTTGGGATTCAGTCCAGGAAAAAAAAAAAAAACACTCATCCATCTTGCGTTTCTGGCATTGACTCAGCTCCATTCTCTCTCATTTTCACTCTGGGCCCTTTTGTGTGTGTGTGTGTGTGTGTGTGTGTGCGTGTGTGTGTGTGTGCTTGTGTAAATCACAATTGAAGGATGCAATCATCCATTTCTAACAACAAACATTTTATAAAATAGGAAAACTGCTTCGAAAATAGTTCCCATTCTAGATGTTTACAGCGGTACCTTTGAGTCTGCTTATGACTTTGACGCTTTGCATTCGGCATGTCAGCATTTCAGACAGTTTAAAAACCAGCATAATTCGGAGTGTAATTCATACCGGCTCTTCTAAAAGGCGAGATTCAACAAGAGGAACGTTTGGATCTTGGCATCAGGGAACTGCGCCTTAAAGAGCGGCATGCTCTAAAGAAACTCTGGCCCTCATCAAGAGACAATGTTCCGTTTATTCAGGATAATCTAGATCCACAGTTATTATCTGAGGACTTATGAGGCCATCATAAGAAGGAGGAGGAGGAGGGTGGTAAAGTTTACACAGTGCATGACTGGAACACAGGAGGTTGCGCTGTATTTGCCACATGAGTACGAGCAGCACAGCTGAAGAGAAAAACAGCCATGATTCTACCTGAACGATCTGCAGGAGGTGTTGTGGCAAAAACGCCACAGTGCTGACAGTCGAACATGGAAATCGTCTGTGTAGAAAGTATCCGTGTTATTTAATGTGGTACGTACTGAAGAGGGTGACATGTCTCCTGTGTGCAGGATGGAAGAGACGGTGCGGTCGCTGCTGCAGAATCAGGGCGTCCTGGAGCAGACTGCTGTGGACACAGTGGACATCATGAAGGCCTATAAGGTAAACCACCGTGCCCTGAATCTCTTAGTGTCTCTCACTAAACTGACAGTGAATATTTGGTCCTAAGAATCAGCTGGAGAATATAGGACCTGTAAATATAGGGCCTGGATGGACCTGAAAATGTAGGGCCTGTAAAATGAAGCGTTAGCACATGTTGTTTAGCTGGTTAAAAAGTAATTGAATAATGAAAGATGACAAAAGAAAGGAACCTAAAAGAACCTGCAAGTTCACTGATGATATATCGTTACAGTCTGTGTTTATTTACTGATTTCGCACTGATCATTTCCTGGTTTAATATCCACAGTGTTGAATAAAGGCAGGCCGAGCTAAGGTGACAGTGTTCATTGCTGACCGCGTTATATAAGAGAAATAGCTGCTGGGATTGAACAGAGAGACAGAAAGAAGAAGAAATGCGGTGTACCTCCGAAGTAAGGGGTCACCTTCGGGGTCGCGCTTCACAGTTTGGAGCCCAAACGTGTTTACAGCAGCGCTGCGGCGCTGAAATGCCGTTGCCTCAGTCTGTCTGTCATCAGTGCGATGTTATTCACTTCCCCGCCTGGGGAGCTGTAACCACAGAAAGTCTGTAGTCTTCAGAAGAATGCCTCTCCCCAGTATTTATTCAGCATCTACGTCTCTTTATGTTTCACAAGGAGCATATGATTCTTACAGTGTCCTTAAATCAGCGTCCACATCCATCCTGGAAAAAAAAGGAGCAAAAATGCCTCCAGGGAACAGAATAAAAGGGGCACCACTAGTGCAAGCGAGTATGCAATAAAGAGTGTCTGTATAAATGACTACATGAAAATTGATAGTCTCATACCAAACAAGTCCGCAACTATCTTCTCAATTACTGAACACTCAGCTAATTGTTTAGACCACAAAACAGTTTCCCACAGCCCAAGGTCGCATCTTCAAATCACTCCTTTTAAATGAGACCCAGGGTTATTTAAAACACAGAAAATCAGCTAATTCTCACATTCAAGACGCTGTAAAACAAGAATTTTTGCTATTCTTGCTTGACTTCCATTAATTCACTGCTGATCCAGTCATTGACTGACTCACTGACTAGTTGTTTTAACTGTAATAAATGTTATTTGACTACAGCAGTTCAGCTTTTGATGATGCCATATAGAACATTTGGTGAAATACGTTAAGTTTATGTCACAGCTACCTGTAACGGGGTGTGTTAAGACCCAATTGCAGCACAACCAAACAGGTGAATAGTTGGTAATGACTTTAATTAAAGAACCGGCAGAGATATTGCACACAGGTGGGTATAGGGGATACGGGAAGGGGTCCGGGGCCGGAGATGCAGAGCAGGTGAGGAAAGTCTTGCATAATACTAGAACAGCAAAGCGCGAGTGAACCGGGGGGGTTGCATATATACTGGCTAAATTAGAGATGGAGTGCAGCTGGGGGCAACAGGTGAGGACCGTGAGGCTGATGAGGAGGTGTGGCAGAGTGGAGAGTGAGACAGAGGCAGGGCGAGTGGAAAAACACTGGCTGTGACAGCTACCGTGGCTGTAGACGCTTGGTCTTGGTGTTTGATGAAGGACTTGATTGGATAAATAGACACAATTTCTGACCATTAATTTACTGTCGATCCACTCAAGGATTAATTGTCGACTAATTGGTTGAAATTGTCAATGAATTGTAGAATTGTGGATGTAATAGATAACTCCAACTTACTGTTAAATATGAACTTGATCACTTTAAGAAGGTAAATGGTTTAAATCTCTCCCTCCACACGGATGTGGAGACTTTAAACTATCACTATCACACTTTCCGTTCCTACGCGGAGAAGTGCTGTTGCTGGGGCTGTATTCTGTGTATTCAGCAGACAGACTCAATAACTTGAAAGGGCAGCGTGAGGGACAAGGTTCCCACCCCTCTCCCACTCCAGACTCTCTGTGTGGAGATTATTACGGAGCCCTTTAACGCCGTCTGATGAGCGGCCTCTAAAAAAAAGCAAACGGCAGCCTCTCACAGGCCAAACAAAAGCAAACTTATAACCGTGACTATAAAGCATCGCCTTGAAACAATTGTGTGATGGAATCAAGCAAGATTGAAAACCTAATATATGTTTAGAGCAGATTGGATCGAGCTGAAAACAGAGCGCTCTGAAGGACATTATTTCCAGTCTCTATTAGGAGAGAGAAGCAGCTTATTGTCTGCTGCGTTTGGATGTAGAAAAGCCGAGATGCAAGCCATCCATCAGCGCCGCTAACTTCCACGTTGTCCTGCACGTAAACTCTCGGTATCTTCTGGTTTGACAATTATCTGTCAAAAGCTCACGCGGGAATGAAAGATGTGCACGGTGATATATCACAGTCTATCACAGAAAAGCAACAGTTGCTTCATTCGAACTCCCACTCTGTAGATTCACCTATAGGGTTCAGTATTGTTAGACAGGGGTTGTAAGTGAATAACACAATCCAGCTGGAAGACATGACAGCTTTTAATATTTCTGTAACCAAAATTTAATGGATATTTAATAGGATGAGAAAATGCTGCTGTCGGGATAAATCTTATATTGCAGTTGTTTTAATTAAAACTTGCAGTTAATCTAGTTAGAGCTGTGACTAATGGCTTTCTTCAACATTGATTTATCTCTGTTATTTCTATGATTAATTGTCGGCTCCCAATTTAAAGGTAGGGACCCCACGAAGGGGTCGCAAGATAAATCTGAGAGGTGATGAATAGGTCATGGAATAAGAAAAATATTGTTCTTATTTGTAATTTGAATCCTTCCTTTCTGACTTTTCTCTCATTGTTCGCTGTTTCCTGTTTGTTACTGGAAAGTTTGTTTTTTTTCCCCCCAAGGCCTCTAACAGGAAAATCACTCAACCGCTGAGAGAATTCATAGATGCCTGCAGGCAGATACTGCTTCATTTCAAGACATCACCTGCCAAACTGGACTTTAAAATGACACAAAATATCATAAAGCCTCCCACATAAATAGCTCGTCTTCCCTCGACCGACAGTTTAAAAAATATATTTAAAATGTTGTTCTGTTACTAGTTTATCCCTGATAAGTCATATATCTTGATATACTGGATTATACAATTGGTGAAGTAAATAACTTTTACAGCAAACCGCTCAAAACTCAAGAAAATATTCGACATGTGACGAGCGGCTGCGAGCAGCTGCTGCTTTACTCTAAGGGGCTCTCCCGCTGAAAAGGTTGGGAGCCGCTCGTTTAGCTGTAAAATTGTGAAGAAAGCCCATTATCCACGTCCCCTTTCTGTGATTTTGGCTTTTTTTTTCTTCCTCTGAAGACCCCTCACAGCTATTCAAATGAAACGACCTGAGAGCGGTGGAGGAGAATAACGCTCTTGAGGTGAACTGTTATCAACCCTGCAGATATTTTTCAGAGTGATCGCAGCCGCTGTAGCTCTGTAAAATGCAGATGCAAACAATGAAGAATGCCCATCATAGTTCCCCGGAGCCCAAGGTGATGTCCTGAAATTGTATTCACTCAACAACAGTCAAGAATCCAGTGCTGTTTGGTTTACTATACTACAAGAGAGGCAAAAAAAACAGACAATCTTTTGTTTATTAATTCATCAACTAGTTATTTCATCTGTAATTGTATTTATTTATTGAAATAGCTTGAACATGCTATCGCCATGACATTTTTTTTCACGGCATACTGGTCGGAGGAATAGATGCTCAGTGAGTTATATTCCTCGCAGAAAGATGAATGTGACAGGGAGCATCGTCGTGTTTTGTTCTTGCAGTTTTTCCGGTGCTAGCCAGAACGAGCCTAATTAGTAGCTAGTTATTACCAGTAGTTAATTATCGCAGATGCCAGAAAGACAAAAAAAAAAAAACACAAGAGAAAGGAAACAGAGGAATAGATGGCTGGCAAAGAGACAGAGAGAGACAGAAACACAGCGAGGGCAAAGAATGAGACTGCGGGATCCCATAATACAGACAAGATGAGAGCCCCCAAGGTCACTGCCACTCTTCGGAAAACAAGTGAAACATGATTAGGGATTAGGGGATGTTTTGGAGCTCTGTTGTCGAAGCTACCTCCCTGTTGTCCCATCTGCCCATCTGATCCTCTCCCCTTCTCTCTTTCCACGTCTTTCACTTTTCTCCTTCCCTCTGATTTCTGCCTTTCACGGCTCCTTACCCATTTTTCATTTTGCCTGGAAACATTTGTCATACCTCTCTCTTTTGAACGCTTTCCTTCCCATCTGCTCAGGTTTTTACTTGCCAAATTTCCCCTTTTTTTTTCTCTCTCCCTCTAACCTCGTCTCGTTGTGTGTGTCAGGATAAACTCTCAGAGGAAGTGCAGAAGCAGCACGATGGCCCCGAAGAGAGCGGCTCCCTGCCGGCTACTCAAGTGGAGCTGGACCCCGGGCTTCTGCCGAGCGCAGATCCTGATGCCAGCCAAGCAGAAGAAGACAAAGACAAAACCAAGCTCCTTCTGGAGCGCCTCAAGACCCTGGAGGTAACTACTTCACCACCACGCTCTTTCTTTTTTCTTCCTATCTTGACTGCTTTGACTTTCCCCTTTGTTTCCTTTCTCTCTACCTGCTTGGTTCGTCTTTATTCCTTCATTCTTTCTTTGCATCGACCACACTTTCCAGCCACCCCTGGCTATCCTTTTGTGGCCAGCCTGTCTGCCAGTTGTCAGAGAGTCCTTGCTTCAGTTATGTCTGAAAGCATGACAGCTCATCAAATTCTCCAGTCCTCTTCATTTGGAGAGCGGAGTCATCCTGTGAGAGTCACCGCAGGGGCCTCGGGCTGTACTACAGCTTTTGGTTTGTTTTCCTCTGCGCTCGGGGATTTAAAGCTGCGCTCCACCATGAGCCTCAAGCAGCAGCCGAGGCGGGAGCACAGCCACAGTCATCCATGCTGATTGTTTTTTTTTTTTTACTCAAGCCACTGGACACACATCCTCTCAGATCTCTTCAGCAAATAAAGGACTCAGACTTAATTAAATGAAGCCTTCGGTCTTACTTACTCATTCAAATGTGGCTCCACATGGCTTTTTCATGATGTGGAAGGCGTGTAACATACAGTTTTTCGCCTTGTCTCAAATCATGCACAATGCTTTGTAAAAAATAAAGGAAGTAATTCCATCATTAAAGGAGCTGACCGACATCGTCTTCTAACAAGAAGCTAAAGTACCTGCTTTAAAAAATAAAGCTGTATTAATTCAGACTGATTAGAGGCTTTCAGTGCACACACATAAAGAAGAAGAGAAAGTTAACCTAAATTACAGCAAAGTGGCAGATAATTGCCTGTTGCTCCTCAGCTGTAAGTTATCTTCACAGCCTGGCAGGAAGTATGGTTAACCTGTCCCGGTAATCCATCTGATGAAGCACATTACCTAAACATTACATTTTAAATGGCTTTATCAAAAGTGATCTGCCATTTTATTCCATTCCGCTGTGCAGGTGATGGATGCACCGCCGGCTAAAGCGGCAAAAACAAGGCAGAGGCGATACATCACTGCCTCGCGCTGTGCATAAATTCCACTGACACTAAGTAAGCACTGCCCCATGTGCTTATTTCTCCTGCTCAACGGATACTGTTCATTAAGCTGGGCCCCCGGCACACGCTGCAGTCTGTAGCTGGTGGCTCAAATGAATACATCCAGATTGTGTGAGAGAAATGCCTGATGACATAAATGACAAAATTACCCATGAATCCACAGTGGAGCGTTTACAATCATGCTACATGATAAATCTTTGCAGCGGACTGTATGTTGAAAGGAGTGACATTTATTATCCGATAAGAAGAAGAAGAAGAAGAAAAACACATTGCAGGAAAAGAAATCACAAATACTCAAATGAATTGAAGTATGTAGGAAGAATATTACTGCAGTTTTACATAAGAATAAGATTCTTTTAAAGCTGCACTAATCACGTTTCCATAGTCACAGTGGATCAAGCGATTGTGTTCGGTGTGAAAGGTGTCACTGGCACCACTCAGCTCTGCAGAGCATTTTAGCCACTCGTGGCTCATTATTTAGGTTCTGTGGGCCCCTAAACTCCACTCTCATCGACCTAGTTTCCAGGCAGCTGTTTTTCCACGAAACAGCTCTGATAAACCAGCTGCATGCTACCTGTCCAACACCCGGATAGCAGACGCACAAGGTTAGCGACTGGCTTGTGAAGAAAGTAAAATCATTAGCTGCTAAAGGAGAGTGAATATTGGACTTAAATCTTCCAGGTGGTCAAAAATATAACAGACGAAGTCTAATGTTGCCTTAGCCTTAAAAATGTTTTTAATATTTGTGTCAATTACCAAGGTGTTGGAGACATCAGTCATCTGTCACAACTTCCACAAGCTTGAAAAGTGTGAAATATTCCAATGTGTGTATGTCATGATTAACATTAGAAATACCACAGGTTTTTTATTTTTTATTTATTTTTTTTATCAAATGATCAACGATAGAGGGAAAATGTTTTAGCCTCTTCACTGCAATGCATGCTGTGAGTCCAAATGACACTGGGATTCTTGTATCAGCGTTTAACGGCTCGCGTGTCACTTAACAATAAAGCTGGAATCAAATTTACGACGGGGGCTGTTGTAACAAAACACCACTTTAGTTGCATCTTGTAACTATCGACTGGAGATTTAAATAACGCTTCATCTTATCCTTGAGTTAGAGGAAAGGGCTCTTGCGTAGGTGTTCTGCTGACTGAATCAACACTTGTTAAAAAGTGATTACTTTAATTTGCTGTTGCACAAAAATAAACAGATTTCAGGGGTATTTTTTTTTAATACAACTCATGACATCAATTATAACGCTTAACTTTTTAGAGAAACGCAGCTTACTTAATCTCCTTTTAGAAAAAAAAAAAAAAAATGGAGATTTCATCCACGAAGCAAAACATTAGAAAAAGAAGCGTTCTTTAATTACATTACGTCTGCACCCATGACTGTGTTTACGGCCGCGAGGGTTTCATTAGTGGGTGTTGCTTCCTGGTTGGCATAATTGGAATGTTTTTTTGTTTGTAATTATGTTTCTCATGCTTTCATCGAAGGAAAGGTAGTTTCTACTAAAGGGCAGAGGGCGGGAGGAAGCGAGGCCGGCTGACAGCTCCTAATACGGAGCCTACTCCTGACAAATTGGAAACTCCCCGAGATCAATAGGGCGCCGCCTCACCGCTTTGGCGAGCGGAGGAGATATTCTTATTAGGGTCCAAAACTCAGAAAGGCTCGCTGCCGCCCCAAAGTTCAGCATCGTAACTGCCATCCCCTTGACCTTTTTCTCTGTGGTTCTTTGTAAATTTTTTATTGGCGATCCGGGCTCAGCGTTGACATATGACCTTTGTGGAGCAAGTCTCCACTTAGCTGCAGCTCTGCTTGATTGCTACCTCTGTCTCCACCGCTGTTGGTTTGTTGTATCAAATGTAACCGAAGCCCCTGCACGGTTTGTGCTGCATTGACACCGGATGTGTGTGTGTGTGTTTTTTTACAGGAGGAAAATTCTGCCTTGGCCTTGGAGAACGAGAGCCAGAGGGAGCAGTATGAATGCTGTCTGGATGAGGTGAGTGTCTGACAGCCTGCAACCGTCTCGGAAAGATGTTTTGCTCACCTTGAGAGGTCCACAAGTGTTATTTGAATTCCTTTTGAGCTTAAGATTAAAGTTTTAATGAGGTCCTGCAGAGCATATTGTGTTTCTCACAGGTTGTCAATTTACTTGAACCTGTGGCTTCAGGGGCGCAGGGGGTGAATTGTTGATATTAACAATCCATTTGGAAAACAGTGTCTGATAATTTTCAGGCACTAAAAGCTCTCATCTCTCACTTTAATAAAGAAACTAGAGTTTCAGTTGCCCTAAGCTAAGCATTAATAATAACTTGCTAAAGTCTGATTTCTGCATTTAAAAAAAAAAAAGAATTATTTCTGATGTTTTTTAAAATTCTAATGTACAGTTAGGTATCTTTGATGTCATAGGGCCTTTTGTTGTTGCTCATTTAATAGCTGAAATGCAATCAAAACAGCTTATTGTTCTTATTATTTGTGTTCAGTATTACTTTTCTCATAAGCAGACAGCAAGGCGAGCTGGTAGACACCGTTAACCTGACGTGAACCGGCGTTGTTGAAGCAATAGTTTACATAACAATGCCACTTCTGTGCCCTCTGGTTATTTATGAGAGCGTGATAAGTGCTGTTTAGGGGAGCCGCATGAGAGGACTAAAGCGAGCGCGGCTCTCGGCTGCGCCTGCTTGCTGAATCGCAGCAGGACGGGGGTGGGGGTGGGGGTGGGGGGGGGGGGGGGGGGGGGGGCTAAGGAATGAAGTATGTCCAGCAGGGACAAGGTGCTCAATTTGTCCTGGAACCAACAGTGCTCAGCAGACTGAGCAGACCTGCCGGAGGGTGGGAGAGACGGGTGAGGGAAGAGCAGGGGGATGAAAGAGGAGAGGGTGGAGAGAGGGTGAGGGAAGAAGATTGGAAATGACTAATAAAAATGAAGGGGGGGGGGGTGTTATGTGTTAGAATTGGCATCCTCCATGGGTTGTATTTGAAAATAAATTCAGCCCCTGCTTCCTTTTTCTGCTTCCTTGCCCTCACTAAGATGGCTGAGCTTTGATGTGTTTACTTGTCGACTCTTTTCCTGTGCGGTTGACTTTGGTGGAAGTCAGGCTTGGTAATGATGCCGGTTTAACGATGGAAGCCGTGTATGTCCCTCTAATGACTCTGCGGAACAGCAGAAAAACCTAGTTCGCTTTGTAACAGAAGGGATGTTTATTTTATTTTTTTTTTATGTGAGACCAGCTGTCTGTCTAAATGTTAGTGTGTGGGCAAGCTCCTTTTTAGCTTAATTACTTGTATGGAAGTCATACTCTGTGAGGGTTCAAACTCCGTGTCGCAGACCATTAGAACCGGGTTTTGTTTGATCACTCTGCTATTTTAAAAAGGAGGCAGATCTGTAACTTTCAGTTCCAGAAGCAGGGGCTCATTTCACCACATTTACTCCCGTCTCTCCTCATTCGATAAACGAGAGAGTGGGCGCACTCGAAAAGAGCCGATGTGGCTTCACACGGTATTAATGAGCAATCAATGAGAAGTAATCCGAGCCGCTTCTCCGTCGGCGTTGCGGTCTGGGACCGAGGCCTAGGCACAACAGCACTTACGCTGGGCACACCTCTGCTCCGACGTCAACCCGGCGCTGTCAATACCACAATCAGGAAGTGCGAGTTAAACACTGGAAAAGACATGCATTGTGTGGGTGTGTAAAAGAGACTCATTACATTCGATAATGCCTTCTTTTTTTTCTCTCTTTCTCTGTTAAAGGTCGCCAATCAAGTTGTGCAGGCGCTTCTCACCCAGAAGGTTTGTCTCTTATTTCCATGGAAACCCTTTTTTCGTTTTTCAACAGCATCACCTTTACTTATTGACGGTGTATTGTTTTCTACCTGTGAAATACCTGATAACACGAGTCAACATATTCTGATACGCTTGTGTTTTTCTACCTGATTCAGGATCTGAGAGAGGAATGTCTGAAGCTGCGAACCAGGGTGTTTGACCTCGAGCAGCAGAACCGGGCACTGAGTGTTTTGTTCCAGCAGAGGATCAAGCCCGCCTCAGACCTGCTTCTCCAGGTACGCTGCCCACTCAGATCCCACTCAGATGTTCACACCTTTGAGCTGCAACTGACTTTTCACTGGAGCAGCTGGGGAATAATAGAATTAGCGTAGGTGAAGGCATTTAGCCAGGACGGCTCTTAGGGGCAAAAAAATAAAGCCTCGATGAGCGCCTGACAGTCCGAGATGGGAAAGATCCACTGAGCCACATAGCTGTTCTAGAGCCTACTGGGCTTTACGGGTGTTGTAATGTTTTTCCATATCTGTTCTCCTCACTGTTGTAAACCTGCCTGCTTACACTCAGCCTCCTCCGCACACAGTCGGTTTTGCAAATGAAGCAGCGGCTCCTCCAGTCCACAAGACTCGCGCATTTGAAGTTGTTTTTCGTCTGAGCTGTTGTCAAAATGTTCTCCTCAGAAGCTGATTTTTTTTTTTGGCCTTAAAGTACACATCTCTTGTAGTTGTTATGGTTTATCAGGCCTCATGGTTCAATCTGAGGTTGCACATTTGCAGTTTTAATGATCTTATTGGTATGGTTTCAAGTCGAGGATTCATGCATGCAAGGAGTGAATTAAACCTCCTGAAACTGACTCTTGAGAAATGTTTGCAGCACTGGAAGTGTAATCTTCTGCAGGAAGGGCTGACGTGTCACTTTCTACAAAATTCTATTCTCTTCTACGACACAAAAAAAAAAAAAAAAAAAGATTTGATCCAGCTACCATCCAATCTCTCTTCTGTAACCCTCAGACAGCGATCACTGTACTTATATTCTCCTCAAACCCTACATTCTCTCACCTGAAGTGGCTCAGTTCATCTGTTTGGTCCACTGGAAAACACCAATTTATGAAAGTGTCTGTGCCAGCTTGATTTTTTTAAGGTGTACCTATGAAAGAGACGGACCTGCAACTGTATGTTTTACCCAACTATTGCCCATCCATCCATCCATCCATCCACAGTGAGATAGCATCGCAGAGCAATAGGGTCAGTTTGGAAAGTGTGTGAATTGCCACGGGACTCCTCGCTGTTAATATGAAGACAGCAAGCTGCCACAAAATAGAGCGGGAAAAAGGGAGCCGTCAGTCCATCTAGAGCAGAGGAGAGACAGAAATAGTAGAAACGAGGATGAGAAGAGAGGAGGCATGCAAGGGTAGATAAGCAGGGAAGGACGGCAAGGTGAAAATGGAGAGGGATGAGATAGCACGAGGAGCACGAGGAGCACGAGGAGCACGAGGAGCGTGAGTGCCGTTAAAGCGGTACAAGTGAAAAACTAAGGGCCAAATAAGAAGAGGCAGAAACGGAGTACATGGAATTATAAAAAAAAAAGAGAAAGAGAAATGATGGCTCTGGGTGTGTTGTAAAGCTCTCTGTCAGTTGCAGCTACCTCCAGTGCCATTGTTGGACAGACTGGAACATCGTCAAGTGAAACTGCAATATAAAAAGCTTGAAGAGGGATATTGATGATTCCACTGCAGGGACCAAGAGGTGCTATCTAACTGGAGATGTGAATTAAGGCACTCAGACACATGATAGAGCTGTATCTTATTGGCATTCAGCCGAGACTGCGTTAATGTGTTTTCTTTTTTCTTTTTTTTTCCTCCAAAGTGATTCAGCTGAAAAGAAACCAATGCACGGCTGAGATTATATATCAGCTGGTGATGTATGTGTGTAAGCCAGGTCGAAAGGAAATAAATCACATGTTGCAGGTGACGACACGTGGTCCTGATGACGTGTGTGCGCGTGTGTGTGTGTGTGTGTGTGTGTGTGTGTGTCCACACATTTTGACACATCTTAATAGTGACGCAAAAAATGAGCTGCAATGATTTGCCCTGCCTGCCCATTTCTCGATTATGACATTTTCACCGCGGGCTGGTGATTCAGTGTAAGACTTAATCATAATGTGATCACGCTGCTCTGCATGTTCAGCGTATCCATCGTGAGCTCTCCGGTCATGTGTGGGAGAGCTGTGAGAGCAAAAAAAAAAAAGAAAAGCTACATTTATCCACACCACAGGGGACTGGAACTTCCAGCATCCATCCATCCATCCATCCATCCATCCATCCATCCATCCATCCATCCATCCATCCAAGTTATGAGAGTGGTATTGATTGAATAAGAGTATTTCCCCAAACTATTCCATTAAGTTCGCTTCGTATAATAATAATGGAATGAGTAAGAATGGATATTAAGCATTGATTTGCAACATTTTAGGTATTCGTTTTTTTGCAGAATGTGAAATGAAAATATGAAAATAACCAGGGAGTTTCATTTCTTTTCCTCTCCTGGAGCCTCAAGCAGAGAGAGTATTAATCACCCATACGAGTCTATTATTTCCCATCTATCTCTGGACCTTTTTGCCTATCAGTAATTAAACATTCTCTCATTTCCCCCCCCGTGGACATCTTGAGTTTCTCTGATAAAGAACCGCAGTGCGTTTGATGGCAACTACACCACTTGTGCACCTTCACGGCCACGTTTTCATTTCGAAAGAAGACGGTTCTCCTCTCAAACCCTGAGCTGTTTTGCAAGCTAAAGGAAAAATAAGCGGCGTACAGTCCCGTCCACGCATGCCGCTCATCAAGTATGACGAATGCTTGGTGTTTCCTGTGCTACCTGAGGGCCCCAAGGACACAGCGTGAAGTTTCTCCACTTCTTCTGCAGCCATCACCTAACATTTCTGCGCTGAAAAAAAAAAGAGCTTACATTACAAGAATTAATTTCACTGACAACATTTGCAGAGTGGAACTTCTATAGAGATACTAAATGGCTGTTTTTGAATAGAGCTCCATACATCTCAACTCTTTCCAATCGCTTGTCACATACAGCCGAGCATTCGTCTCATTACCCGGGGCTTAGTTTAGCAGTTGGTGTGTAGCCGGAGCTTTAGTGATGAGACATACGCAGGTGAGCGTCATGTGTGCAAGTGGGCGTCTGTATGACTTGATGCGTGTTAGTGTGTGTGTGTGTGTGGGGGTGTCTGACCTATCTGTGACTGCTCGGCTATCTGTGGATGTGTTTTAAAGACAGGCTCAACTGACGTGTTTTTGACAGCGGGTGCCAATACAGCTTATTGCTGCTATTCCGGGCTGATATTCATCATCTTGAAATATGACCACTGTCAAGCCAAAAACAACAAAAAGAACAAAAGCAGGAAGCCTCTGCTTTTTCTTTAATACAACACATGAAACTTCTCCGATGGCTCCCAGCCTAATGTCATTATTTCAGACATTATCTAACAGTTAATAAAAGGCCGATGTTTGCATAATATATTGCAGTCTCGCCTGCGTGAATGGGAGTTTTAAATTAACATTTTTGACTTTGATCTTGGCCTTGAAGCTGAAAAAGTTCAAGAAGTGCACTCTCGCCCTTGTCATCTACCGTTTCCTTCAACTATCTCTCCCCCCCCCCCCCCCCCCCCCCCGTGACCCTGTGACACTATTGACTGAATCCTTGATGAGGATGCTGAGGAGGTGAAATCCAGCACCCTACGATAAGATCAGAGCCTCCTGTGACACCTCAGCCACTCCCATCCCGTGTGGACAGCAGGGAGGTGCAGGGATGCGGAATCAAAGCTGCACAAATTTCAATTTCATGACTTCAAAACCGGGACGAGAAGCCATCTGGCGCTTTGAGTCCAGACTAGTGTAGCTAAAGTCAAACAGATCTACCTTAGAATCTATGGTTCATTTTGAGGGAATGCTATTCTAATAAGTAATTGTTAGCTGCAGTCATTTATGAGACTTAAAAGTGCTGTAATAGTTCAAACATTTTAACAGTCCAAGTTCTGGAAAAGGCAAAAAACTGAAGAAATCCTCTCTACACTTTAACTGCCTTTGAACCAAATCAAACCGGGTTATAAAGAGCCCTGTGTGGGGATGCAGAGATTGAGGTCTTTTTTAAATTCTAAAAATAGCAAAGAACTATTATCCTTATCTCAGTGCTGAAAAAGCATTGATATTGGGCATTGATCTGTTTCTAAGGCACCTTTTGAAAAGCTTCTTCACAAGCTCACACGAACACAAAAAAAAAGAAGCTTTTCTGGGATGTTTTGCTGAAAAGTTGGAGAGAAAAATGCAGGATGATTGTGTTTTGGCCACAGGCGAAGTGATGCAGGTTGTTTGTTCTCCAGAGACAAAAGAAGCTGTTAAATTCTGGTATCATTAGGAGCTGTTCCCCCCCCCCCCGCCCCCCCTCCACCAAAACATACAGAGGACGTCTGTCACAACACACAGAGAGTCAATACAAACTGTCAGCAAAGAGTTTTACAGAAGGCAGTAAAATTGAGGAAATCTACCTGAATCTACCTGATGTTATTTGGAAACGTTTATGACATTGATGGAAAAATTAGAGCGGTTGGTTTTCCATTTGCTGAGGGTGACTTTCAGTTTTTACAACATGCAATTTTCTTGATAGGTGTTTTTCGATTGCAGGTGCACAGCATGAGAAGTGCGTTTCATTTTAACAGTAGAGGAAAACAAAAAAAAGACTGAAATATATCAGAACACGGAAATACAGTCTATACGTATACAGTATAGATGTGCAGACGTAAACTCTCTGAGTGAGCATTCATTTTACCCATGCCAGGAAATGCAGCACAAGATCAAGTGTTTTGTTCCAGCATATTTCCAGTATAAGTTAATTTGGGCGCTCACAGGGAATCCAGTGTAATTAAGCTCTAAGATTAATACATGGAAATGTATTTGGTTTTGTATCCTCCCCTCTTAAGTACAAGAGTTAAATACCAGAAGAGACTGCAGACTAGCATATGAATAAAAAAATAAAAAAAATCAAAGGAATCCCTTACTCCCTGATGCAATTATTTCCCATTCACATTGGTTTTTTTCCGGTCAGTGACATTAATGACTTTGAGCAGTGAATCTGGGCTCAGTGTGGCGCTGGTGAAGGGAATCTGAGGGGCAAAATACTGCTCTGCCGCAAAATACCGTGCAGTATGTGGGCAACAAATTTGAATAATTATGACATTATTTCATTCTTATATTTTAAATGCATTTTTTTTTTTTACACTAGAAAACAGCAAAGGCAAAAGAAAAAAGGCATTCAATTTAAAAATGAAAGTGTAATACTGAGATGCCACAACAAGAATTTAAGATTTTGCCATGTACCGTATAAAGCACTGATAAAAAAAATCTCCCTACCACTCTGCTGTTGTGCCAGTCTCAGCTCATACACCAAGGCTGATTTTAATTTCCTGATATCCCTGAAGTCAAAAAGTCACCACAGCGTGTCCTTCCTTTATTTGCCTTTCAGAAACTCCACTCTCGGATCATGGATCTGTCTGCGGCAGATTTACTTCTGGAGCCAGAGAGAAGCAAGGCCTTCTTGCTTTCCAGGAATACGGACTCTCCCTCTAATGTAAGCTTAGTGGGAAGGAGGCAATTTATCTACTTTGGGAGAAGACAATGTATTTATTTATTTTTTTATTTTATTTTTTTCAACCATGCAATTCGTCCAGGTAGCATAACCAAACCCCCACCCCCTTTCAAGAAATCATTACAAGATATTAAAATACAGACCCAACAATCTGAAGCCGTGACCCCTCCTCTGCCCTCAGCAGGAAGAGCTGGCAGTATCACTCGGCGCTAAGAGGAATAAATCCTTGTCATATTACCAGAAAACCATCGATTGAGCCTCATCGTCAGTAAAAATGACTCCATAGGACACTGTGGCACATTACTCATCTTATGTATTATGCATTAAGTACTGAAAATGAGTTTTCTCCATTGTTTTACCCTTTTACCCCTCTGAGAATGCCACCTGATAAACTCTAAGAAGGAGGAAATGAAATAATAATGGCCACGGTGTGAATTATAAATCACCCTGTTATCTAAATGCGCAAAAGCACCACATCTCCCTAAATGGGTCGTGCTAAGTGATGCACACAAGTGACACTTAATACCACATGAATATATCGTGTTTCTTATGTTGCCTCGTAGAACTTTTGGAATAATTTATTTGCACAGTTAAACCCTCTGCAGCGATATGCAAATTGGATAAACATCTGCTGTGTTCCAGTGACTGCACATGGAAATTTGATTGATTTTTTTTTTTTTTTTAAGTTTGCAACGAGCAGTGCTTTAGCATTTTAAGAAACTTCACAATATTTGATTGGTCCGTCAAGTGTTTCTTGAATATCTTTCATCACAAAACTAACAGCAAGATAGCAATTAGATACGCAACACTACCTAACAACTTAGACATCGAACACTCTTGATGTTTAATCACAGGAAAAAGCAAAAGTAAGTAAAAGTCAACCAAGCAACCAAAAAAATGACATTCATATTTAGAGAAAACTTAAGAACAGCACCATGATCGTCTTATTTCCACGAGATCTCTATCCCAGCTTCTCCACCAAGCCCTTTAAGGGAGTATAAATCATGCTACACAAGTTATTCCCCTATAACGTGACTGTCTCTTTCCTCTGTCTTACAGGAGGTCCAGTTGAACGGGAAGGCAGGCCTACCTGTTGCTAAGTGTCTGAGCCAGCTGAGTCTGACGGTGCCAGCGCCTGTGTACCCACGCAGCAGCTGTAGCAGCAGCGAGTTGTCCCTGTCGAGTGCGTGCAGTGAATTCTCCAGCGGCTCTTACACCTGGAATGATGGACGCTCCTGTGGAAAAATGGTACGTCCTGTTACCCTATAAACTCCGACGCGAATCCCATAAAACAGCAGCACATGGTAACTCAATCGAGATCCCTTTTGGAGATGCTTTAGGAGCTCAGTCAGTAGTATATAAAAAAACATGTTGTTGGCATCAGGGCCAGTTATTTTTTGATGATTCTAATTTTTGAAAGCAGCATATATATGAACTATGTGTGCACATATTACAGTAGCATTTGTGTGAGGTTGACCCACTGTTTATTTCCACCCTGTAGTCATCGCTGACCTGGGAGAAGAGGCTGAGTCTGGGTTCATCCGCCCCAAGTAATATCTGTGCCCCGCTGGAGGAGCAGCTCCCCACCAGGCGCAAGGAGAGCCACATACTAGAGGGACTGAGAAAGCTCCAGAGGAGGAAACACAGGAGTTCTTCCTGTTCTTCTAAGGTCTCCAAGTCAGGCTACAAAGACTGCATGAACTCCAACGAGGGCATCTACTCCCTGGGTATCAAGAGTGGAACTAAAGGGGTATCTAAGCCTACCCCTGTGGGTAGAACTTGGGTTGCTGGTGGAAAGAAGTTCGCTTATGATTCTGATGACGCAGATGATGAACTGGCACATTCCAGTCGTGGAGATAACATCCCCACCAAGGACAGTTGGTTTTACTGTAAGAGGCGCTCCCACAGCATCTCAGACAGTTTATGTAGCTGGGAGGGGTTACAGGACAGTGGTAGTGGTGGTGGAGGTGGAGGTGATGGTAGCTCAGGTCCTGTGGCTACGAAACAGCCATCTGGCTATGACTCAAAAGAGCGTCCTGAGAAACTCCTGAGTTTCATTAACAGTTTTCTCCCTGAGGGAGGTCGGACATCAGCTTTTACTAAACCATCCATACTGCACTTCAACCCCTCTGAGCCAGAGGGTCACAATCCCCTCTCTGATGTGGAGGATCCTGAGGAACTGAACTCTGAGTCCAGTGACATCCGAACGTCCTCTAGCCAGCCACCGGAGCAAGCGGAGAGGGACTCCAAGAGGCTTTCAAGGGATGCTGCCAAACTGCTCGCCCAACAGTGCTTGCGGAGAGACCAGGGACGCACCCAGTCTGCAGATGGGAGGCCCAGGCCTTTCAGCCTAATTAAGGAGCCCAAAGCAGCCAAATGCACCCAGTCTGAGGAGAGCATTTTGGCCATATTTGATGCAGAAGGAGAGCCTATTGAACTTTGTGCTCAGAAACTCGCAGCAGGTGCTGGGTCTCGAAATGACATTAAAGGTAGCAAAGTAGTTGCTGATTACACAGAGCTAGTTCCCCAAGAGAGACCAACAAGGCAGAAATCAGCAAATACAAGGAACTACACTGTCCTCGAATCCCCAGAAACGCCATCTGAATATCAGATTAGGACTAGCAAAACAAGCAATAGCAGAGAGGCAAGTGCAGAGAGGCTGTCAATGCAGTTGACTCCTCAAAGGAAGCTAATCAAGCCACCGAGCACCCGAGCTAATAAAGGTCATTCAATGCCTCCTTTGAATGATTGTACTGGTCCCAAGTCCAATGGTTCAAAGATACCTGGTCGTAACAAACCGTCAGGATCCCCGCTGAGATTGTCAAAGGGCTCCACCATTGAACAAAGTGGAAACTCAGGACCCTCTGGTCAGGAGAAATCCCCCTCTTCTCCTACAGTTAAAATGTCCAGGTTCATAAAGACACCAGGAAACTCTTCACAGAGCCCAAAGGTGGTAAATTCCAAGCTTCCCGGCAGGGCCGACTGGAGTAAGGGCCCCTCCTCCGGTTCCCCACACCTCTCGAGGAGGCACCTGGAGTATGCTGACAATGGCGAACAGCCAACCAGAGACAAACACTGTGAAACCAGCAAAAATAAACTCAGGTCCCCTTCTCCTCCCCCTCCCCCAGGCCGCACCACCTCCTTACTGATCAGACCAAATTATGAAGGGTCGCCTCAAGCACATAAAACAGGGGTAGCTCAACCATCCACACCAACCACTGTGAGGGGCCCTCCCCCAAGTTACCACACCTCACTTGTACCAAATATGCAAACTACACTACCCATCAAGGATAAAGACTGTTTAGACTTGGATGCAGGCTACGGGACTGCACTCGCACCTCAGAAACTGGTTGAGAAAACCAGTCAGCACCTTCAGAAGTCCCCCGCCACGACTCAAACATCTACTAAAGGCACTTCCAAGCGAATGACCACGAAAGACTACCTCCCTTCTGCAAACTCAGGGTGTGCTCCAGAACCTGAAAATGCACCTAAAAGCTCAAAGAATGTCCCTCCTCCCTACAGTGCCCTCAGAGGGTCCTCACTTCAAAACTCATTTGCAAGTAAAAGAGGATCAACCCATGAAAATGTCCATCAGTCAGTGCAGAAGACCTCTGTTAGTTTACCTATATCTCTTCAAGACTCCCCTCAAGGTAAGACAGAGCCACAAAATGGCAAAGCTGTAGTCAGCCCCCCCAGCTCAGTCATGATGTCTCCGAACCATATGGAAAAAGCCTCAAAGACTCGCATCCCAATGGGTTTCAAAGCATTTTTAAAATCTCCCCCCAGCCATAAAAACAGTCCCTCTGTACCAGGCAAGCAAGAGAAAGACCATATCAACTCAGTCTCCAAAGAGACTGTGACTTCAAATGCTGCTACCCAGTGTGACAGCTTGCAGCCAGTGTACAGTATTGATTCACCACCCAATATGTCTGTTACAGAGGGGAAAGGTGAGGTCCAGTGTAGGTTACTAGAAGAGGAGGCTCATGCTGCTGTGTTACCAGAGGAGGGGGATGTTTGCGATAAGGGGAAAAGGAGTAGTCAACTTTTCTCTCGATCCATATCTGTTTCTACTAAACCTCATCTGAAGCCGGCCTTGGGGATGACTGGAGCTAAAGCCCGTAGCCAGAGTTTCAGCACCAACTACATTGAGAAACCCAACATCAACGCTCTAGATGGACCGGGAAAAATCCGCACGCAGATCATCACCAACTCAGGTGAAAGGGGGAACTCTCTGTCAAGACAGAGCTCCTTGGAGGTTCCCAGTGTTGGGTCAGCTGAGAGCCCTGTCCATTCCCCCAGGCTTAGCCAATATGGAGGTATGACAGGGTCAAACAGTCATGACATCCTTCCCGAGAGAACGTCTAAATCGGGCTCAAAAGACGAGGGGTCGCAGGGCACAGTGAAAGGGGAGGCAATCACCTCACCTTCTCAAAAAGAGGTACGTAGCTTACCCATAAGTGATAGGACTGGTTTGAAAAACATTCGTAAGCCATCAAAAGTTGCCTCCCATCCGCAGTTTCAGCCTCCGGCCTCTTGTGTCTATAGCCCAGAAAACCCAGTGCGAGAGACAGGAGGCGTAGCAGCCACCACAATTGAGCCAGACTTCAGCAGGGAAGTCAAAACTCAGACGGAGTCGCCAAACAAAACCCCAGATGTGGACGAGAAAAAAGGCAGCTCCACAGTCTGCACTATTGAAGAGAAAGTCATGATGGGAATCAAAGAGAATGTGCAGAAATGTCAAGAACAAGAGAAGGTCGCTGCCAATGAGGCCAAACAGAAAACGGGCCCCTCTCTGGCAAACTGGTTTGGTCTCCGTAAGAGCAAACTCCCAGCTCTGAGCGGTAAGAAAACAGACTCCCCGAAGGGAAAAGAGGAGAAGAAAGAGCTGAAGATTGGATCTGTTCTCGGAGGCAAACAGATGAAGTCAGACAAGAAGAAGGATAAGAGGAAAAACGATAACCAGCAGAAGGATGGTCAGGAGGTGCAGAATGTGTCTGAGATGAACAACAAGCTGAGCTCCATCATGGACCACTGCAACAATCAGATGGGTCAGATTGCCAGTCAGATCCAGTGCACCACAGCGTTTATTGGCAAAGACCAGTTCGTTAAAGAGCTCCTTGGCAGGTTGGTAAAACAGTATCTTTGTCATCGAGAATATCAAGAATGAATTATCTTTAATTGATCGGATGCTAAGCTGATTACTTCCTGTCACTAAGCCTTGCCAGAGTTGTCTTTCTATTTAGTGCATCGACACGTTAAAATTAATTGGTTCTTCTAGTAAATTAAACATGAGCCATCACTGCGTTAAACCTGTGTGTTCAGAGAAAAGTGATAAATAAACAGCACCAAACAGCAGCTGTCTGTTTGAGTTATGACTCCACTCCGCTGAGCATAAGATGTTGTTGGTCCAGCATCCACACACACACACACCGTCAGCACACTCCAGCTAAAGCATCTTTCAGCCAGGAAAGCTCCACATTTCATGGCTCTCACTCCATTGATTTGCCACTTCAAAATCACAACTCACAGATGTTTATCCAGGCTACCTGCAAACAAACACGCTTCATAGAGGTTGTTAAAAACTCGATGGCACCCTTGCATGCACACGTATGTTTGCGTGCACATCCGCGAAGCCAAAGAGCAGGTCAATGCAATTTATCAGCGGGTTCACCTTCTACCTGCCAAGTTGATAAAGGAGGAGCTCGGCACACAGACGTAAAAACAGATGAAATCTTATTTCCTCGCAGGTCTGCTTTGAAGGGCAACCCTGTGTCTGCATCACCGCCTGGGATCTCCACACCCAAGAAACACAGCGAAATGAAGGGAGATATGGAGATCTGTCCAGATACTACTGTAAGTTAGCAAACACGGCACCTTAATAGAACTCCAACTGACTTCATTTCGGTGTCGAGCTCTGACTGTGTTTGGACAATCTGATGACACACACACACACACACATACACATACATGCAAATTCCCATAGGTTTCCACACTTGAAGTGTACGTGTTTCTCAAACACATCCACAACACCGCCGCCTCTTCAGCATCATATCCCCCTGAAGGCTTGCTATTGATTCACATTGTGTTCTGACTCAGCCTGCAATTCATCGCCCACTTTTTCATTATCAACCCAGGCCGATGTTGTTTCCACAAGGCTGAAGGTTTTTAAACTGTATCTCACATAGAGACAGCCATCAGGCCATGCATGTAATACAAGTTTAAATTAGGCCTCTCTCAGCAGCTTGATTCTTTAAATCATATCACAGCGCTTTGGAAAAATTATGACCTTATGGGTTTTATTTTTTATTATCTGTCAGTAAAAAAGATCAGAAAATGATGGAGAGGATGAGTGCGTGAGAGAGCCTTAAATAAGCAAGACAGCAATAAAAAAAAAAAAAGAAAGTAAAAGGAGGAGCGGGCTGAATGGAGGGAGGGAATGACAAAAAGAGACTCCGGATGATGTGGGATTTCGATAACGCGGAGAAGCCGCTTATCGCAGGCACTCAATTCGACAAAGCGGCCATTTAATACCGTCCTCCAAGCCTTCCCTCCCCACAGAAATACAACAAAAGAACAACGCTTTATGACCTACAAGCCCCTCGTGCGCCACCCTTAAAAACCTTTTTTTAAATAGCCCAATTAAAGTAAAGCACGAAAAGTATGACAATTACCTCACCTTTCCTGCTTTTTGAACAAAACTTTTAACATATTTCACAATGCCGCAAGCTTACCTATTCATCTTAAAAGCTGTTACATTATGCAACACCTTAAACAAACTACTAAAAGACACTTGCATGAACTGTATATCATGGTATTTATATGTATTATGGAATATTATACCTGCTTTGTGAAGTTTGTATCACTAACATGCATTGTTGTTATTTTAGACCCTTATAATGACTCAGAGGATCAATCTAAGGGCTGAAAATGAGGAGGCACGCATCCCGGACACAGCTTGTCAAGACCACATGATAGGTAAGCTTGTGTGTTACCACGCATCGGGACATTTTAGCAAAAAGAACAACAAGAAATGTTTTTGAAAAAGTCGTGTTCAAATCTCATCTCGTGCAAATTTTTTGAGGTTTTTTTTTTACCAACTTTGATCTGTTTCTTCCACGGTACCGGGAGTTCACGTTCGTGTCTGTTTTAAACCACTGAGCTTATATTTGCAAGTGTTTACCTCACCCTGTAGTTTTTTCATCTAGTGCACGAAAGAGCTGCCACACACAATCACGAATCAACCAGTGCAACAGAGCATTAACG